>NC_060909.1:1766291-1776291 GCF_014805685.1 Silurus meridionalis
TACTGCTGACTAAAGAGTCTGTGGAAGGTGTTGGGACACTGCATTAGAAACAGATAGATGGTTTTGGTCTGGTGAATTGGATGCAGAACGAGAGGGTGGAGATGGTTTCAGGGGGAAGGTGTGTACTGTGGTTAGGTTTGTGATCATCTCTATAAAGTGAGACCATTACAGGGTAATAGAAGATGAGTTAAGAATTAGATGATGGTGAATGTGGCAGATTGGTGAGATGGTTTTGAATCGTTGCTTCAGCTGCCTTCTGTGGCCACAGAGTGTAGGATTCGCAGAATCTGCATGTTCTACTTGTCTTTCCTCTGTTGACGTCGCAACTAGCCAGAATCAGCATGGGGCCAAACCACATACGCTAATGTAGCGCAGATGTTTCGGCTCCTGCCGAGGCTGGGAAGAGCTGTAGAAATGTTAAAGAAGTCTGTTACAGATGACTGGTCCAGACAGAGAGGTAAAACGGTAAAAGATTTGCATGAGAACTAGAGTGAATGTGAGAGACATCACTACTCTATTGTTAAGCACGTGGTATTGGTCTCTTGATACCAGTAGTTTCACTCTGCTGTTTGCCACAGTGATCCATGAGCTCTGTGGCGTTAGAGACTGTGTGAAACCTGGTGAACTGATGCCACGCCTCTTAGGATTGGACTCTCCTGGGTCACACAGTGCTGCTCATTAGGAGAATGTATATTGATGTGTTGGTTACGGTTTTAAGAGTTTTTGTGCTATGCCGAATTCAACTAACTGTAGCAGTCCAGCGCTCCTTGGCTTCTTTGATAGTCGGAAAGTGTCTTTATAGGAGACTCCAGCATCATGGTTATGTTTGTTTTTTCAGGAACACTTTTCTATACAATCGTTTTATCGTTTCCAAATCACATTCCTGAATGGAAATTGAGGTGTTGATGCAACTGATGCTTTTGAGTTGTTTGCTGTGTGATTAGGTTTCAAAAGGAAAAAGAATGCATTTAAAAAGATCTGTTTTTTGTTCACTAGGTATAAATATGAAACAAAGGTTTTATGTAATAAATTGTTTGTTCAAATATCCAGAACACATTAGGCTCCTGATAGAGGTCGACCGATTTATTGGTTTTGCTATTTTTAATAGGTACCGATAGTTAGCAAAAATCCATACTGATAGTTTTTCCAGGTTGCGTTATACAGAACGAGAGCGGCCTCTAAAGGCAAATCACTGACTCCACTTGATGTGTCCTTTTTAAATACATTTTTGTACATAACTGTTTTTAATTATTTCAAGTGGTTTTTTTTTGTTTGTTTGAATGTCTTTTATTTAAAAAAAAAATGTTTTGTATATAATTAATATATTAATATTTATTCTCTTTTGCACATTTCCATGATTCTTTTTTTTTTTTTTAACAATTTTTTTTTGTCCAGTATCCATTTGAAAACTTTTCATAGTTCCATTATCGTTCCACCTTTAATTCCTGCACATCTCCAGCTCTATCCTTGTGCTCACAACTCAAAGCTTAAATAATCTACAAAAGAGTAAAATCTCTTGAAATATCTAGAATTACACCAGTTTTAGCGTGAAGACTCCATACAGATCACACCGAGCACATTCTCCTGAACGTGATGGAATGCTGTGGAAATGCAGCGAGGGTTTATTCACACGGAATAAAAATACTCTCTTTTGTTCACCAGCTGCGATACAGTTCTCCTGCGTTGAACTGACCCTGAGATTTGGACAATGACTGTGTGTGTTTGAAGGAATAGACACACACATATACAGTATTTGTTATTCGACTCCACCTGTCCTCTAGTTACCTGTCTGTTTATGTAGCTCCTGTAGCAGGTGTGTGCTTTCATGAACCTTCCCAACCCTGTAAAGTAAATATCGTGAAACCATTTTCTATCCATGGAAGAAATAAAACTCGACCGGTTTCGTGAAGAAAGCTTTCCTTTATGTGGTATTCTATTCTGTCATATTAATAGATTCACAGATTTGCATTTTTACAAGCACCACAAAGTGGAACGTTGTGTTGGTGACGTTTAGGTGCTGCTGAGTTTCGTGTGGAGCATTTGTGTTGGTAGAGGATCCTATCCTGATGCATAATGATTAATTCACCTGATATATTTGGGCGTGGCTGAAGAATGTGATGTAATTTAGTCATAAATGTTCTGTTCTCTGTCCTGCGTGCGACACACTTGAATGACTCAGTGTTTGAGGTATGTACACAGGATGTGAATGGCATTTAGACAGTGTAGAATTAAAATGCCTAAGGCTTGAGTAAGAACTCGGGGGTGATACCGGTTAGCGCTGCCTTATCTCAGTATGACTAACACCGTGATATCCACTGTGTTTATACAAAACTCTTGGTGTTATTGTTTTGAATAAATAGGAACTGACTTGGGGTGGAGTAGTGAAGTGCGTTCGGCACAAATCAATACTGATAGTTTTTCCAGGTTGCGTTATACAGTACAAGAGCGGCCTCTAGAGGCAAATCACTGATGCGCCCTGATGTTCATTTAAAGTGTCTTTTAAAAAATATATATATATATATTAATTTTGGATTTAACTTTTTTTATTATGAAGGTTTTAATTTTTTTTTTTTTACGGTTTCAATGCATGTCTTTTTATTTTCCTCAATATATACAGTATTAATATAATTAATACATTCATATTTATTTCCTTTTGTAGATTTTTATGATTCAGGTCTGTTATTTTGTTTTCTATTTTTCATGGATTGATATCCACACTGTTTATACGACTGTTATTCTTAAATAGAAACGAACTTAGGGTGGCGTAGTGTAGTGCGTTCGGTTTTATTTTTAGGCTGATGCACTGATGCACGCCTCGGACGTGATTTGAGACTCTGCACGTTGTCGGAACGTGCGTCAGAGTCATACCGTGACGTTTTTACATTAAGAATGAGAATCTGGAGCATTGTGTATCCATAATGATAATGATTAATGAACTTATTGCATTTGTTTTAAATAAAGCTTTTTAAAATGTATCTCTCTTTTTCACCCTCCCATTTCTCTCTCTTTCTCAGGGCTGTAACCCGCTGGCTCAAACTGGCCGCAGTAAGCTTCAAAACCAGAGAGCGAGCCTCAATCAGCAGATCATCAAACAGATGAGAATGAGAGCGGGGGCTGAGAATCTCCTCAAGTATGTAACGCATACCAGCGTGCACACACACACACACACAAAGGCTGTGTTTCTTGCATACTTGTATGTACACCTGCAAGTAATACAGATATGTACAGACAACTGAACTCTGTCGACCGCTGGTGAGAGTAAGGCATCTAACAGGGTGGGAGACGTGTACATCCTGGCAGCTTCTGAACATATCGTAGGAAAATCTAAAAGTTCAAACCATCATAATTCAGGGACTACCTGTGTGTGTATATACATGACAATGCTCCTGTGCACTAAGCTCACACTAAGCTCACCCAAAGCCCTGACTGAAAACCTTTGGGATTAACTAAAACACTGAGTGAACCCGAGACCTCCTCGCCAATCTCCTCAAACATCTCCCGTGATGGATACTCAGTCACATTCCAAAATCTAATGAAAAGCCTTCCCAGAAGAGTGAAAACTTCAAAGAGATTTTCAACATGTTCACATGGGCGTGTTGCAAAAATGCTGCAAATTGAGACAAAAGTTAACCTTTTGCAATTCGTGCCGGCTCTCCAGAACGGCGTCAAAACAGCAACCTTACAGCTCGAACTTCATCTTTAGGAAGAGGGTGAAGTCCTGCAGGAGCTAAATCTGGCTAGTAGGGTGGGGGAAAGTGAGATCATGTGGTTTGTTCTCGGACGATCGTAATGCACGTGTTGCCTAACGGTTTCAACATGGTCGTCAAAGGTCTTCCTGATCTCTCGTAATCTTCCAGCGACGTTCTTCTGCTCTTGAAGTGCTCGTGCCGCACAAAACTCCTCGAGCAACTCGTCGCACGTCAAACGTCTCTGTGGCAGATTTGCCCAGTTTCACGCAGAATTTCACGTTTGCTCTTTGTTCAAACTTGCTGTTAACTTGATCATGTTGTTTCCGGCGGGAAACTCACGTGTGAGGAGAGCTCGGTGACGGGGTGGGCACGTGGTCAGAATAGCTCCAGCTCCCGATGTACTCGGGATAATGTCTTTTGACTCACTGACTATTGAAGTTCGGTGCTCCCTGTGACTGTGCATGCAGCCTTGTGCTGCCATCTGTTGGCCTGCTACAAAACTAACATTTTGTTACCACCTCGTACTGATTTAGGGTTATGTTCATTTATTTTTGAAAGCATTTTCACTTTATAGCATGTTACACCTGCCTACAGCGTTAAGGGTAAACAAAACAGTACTGTGTGTGTGTGTGTGTGTGTGTGTGTGTGTGTGTGTGTGTGTGTGTGTGTGTGTGTGTGTGTATACATGGTGTATACGCAAGTAAAACCTGCAGATAATCTCATGTATCCACCTACGTGACTGGCGTGTGTTCTGATCCTATGTTTGAGACTGTAATGACGTACCTCAGACGAAGTGTGTGTGTGTGTGTGTGTGTGTGTGTGTGTGTGTGTGTGTGTGTGTGTGTGTGTGTGTGTGTGTGTGTGTGTGTCTGCTTATTACAGAGCCCACACCTTGAAAAAGTACACACATAACAATATGTTTGATCATCTGGGTTTGTGTTCTTTGGCCTCTCGGGGTTAAACAAAGGGGAGAAGTGTGTGTGTGTGTGTGTGTGTGTGTGTGTGTGTGTGTGTGTGTGTGTGTGTGTGTGTGTGTGTGTGTGTGTGTGGTTATTTTATCCTCACACTAGCTACACTTCATCTCATCTTACATTTGTTCTTTTTGGGTTAGAGTGTATATATTTGGGTGTTTCCTTTAAAGATATTGTATTTGATGGTGTTCGAGTGATTCTAGTTTTCTGCTCTGATGCTGCCTGGGTCACGCTGAAGTGTGTTACAGTGTGATATTTTGTCGTCAGCTCGGAGAAAATGATGGAAATAAACATCATCATCAGAGCAGATTTTTATCAGCTCCTGCCTGGGCTGGTTTACTGCTTAAATAAATGCATGAAATGAATCATGTAGTGTTAAAGAGAAGATCACAGATGTTCAGTTGATTCAGTTCAGTTCATTACTCCAGAGTTTCTCGGTTCTCCCACTGTTCCTGGCTAATTTATTACATTTCGGTACCTTTTTGGACCTTGCTGGACGCTGGTGCTGTTCCAGAATTAGGTTTTTTTTTTCCCTGACTCGAGTGCGTGAGGCAGCAGGACTGCATGCGGGTCAGCGAGTGAAAAAACCGCCCCAGGATATAGAGTTTCATTAGTGGCCTAGAAACACAGAGAGAGAGAGAGAGCTAGAGAGAGAGAGAGAAACACACACTACACTACACACTTGCCTTGGACTTATCAGTTGTTCCAGCAATGTTTTGTATGTTTTTGGTGTCACACGGCAACGTCATACACTTTCACTGGATTGGAGAATGTGATCATTCCACTAATGTTCTCCTGATTTCTGGTTTCACATGGGAGTTTTCTTGTCTTTTCTCATCTCGTCTCTCACCGTGTCTATCTTATCTCACCCGGTCTTGCCTTATCTCTGCTTATCTTGCCTTGTCTCATCCTGTCCTACTTTGTCTCATCTCGCTCTGTCTTGTCTTCTCTCACCATGTCTCATCTTTGCCTGTCTTGTCTCGTTTTCTCTCGCACTATCTGGTCTTGTCTTGCTCTGTCTCGTCTTCTCCCACATTGTCTCATCTCGTCTTGTCTCATCTCACCCTGTTCTGTCTTGTCTCGCCTCGCTAAGTCTCGTCTTGTCTCACCCTTTCATGTCTTGTCTTGCTCTGTCTTGTCTTTTATCACCCGGTCTCGTCTCATCCTGTCTTGTCTCTCCCTGTCTGGTTTCGTCTCACTCTGACTCTGTCCCCTTGTCCCATCTCCTCTCAACCTTTCTTGTCTTGTGTAAAACTACACTACATCCAGCTGTTCACACTAAAAGTATGCAAATGAAGCCATTAGAGAAATGACACACAGAAGCACACACTGAGATTTGCATTTCCTGTAACTGAGCTGCAGTTGTGTAGGTGAATCCCAGCTTCAAATCAACCTGTCGATCCCCCGGCCCCAGAACCACACACTGACCTGTGCTTGACCTTGAACAGTACTTTTTACCGAGAGCTTTTCTCTGTGGGTTTGCGTTTGTGTGTGTACACAGATTACAGAAAATAAAATCCTAAATCTCAGCTCAGATCCACTCACTCGTGTTCCAGACACGCTCATGCCAGGCTTTATCAGCGGCTTTGTATTTCCTCAAATCCTATCAGATAGACTCGTCCTTCTCCTGATACAAGCTGGTAGCTGCCTTTTCAGTCTACTGAATGAGCGAATGTTCTGCAGAGAGCATGTGCGTGTACACAGCTGTGGGGCAGAGAAGTGTATGTTCTAGAATAAACACACATTTTGTTGGTATTAATGATGAAGTTCAAAAGTGCTTCTCCTAACAACAGCCTGCACTTATTAAAGCCAAGATGGATTGGTGAGTGTATGGTACAGAGGCACACACACACACACACACACACACACACACACACACACACACACACATACAGTTAGGTGATATATTTGGCTTCGGTATATGATATAGTGGCCAAAAAAGGGTGTTGAATATTTAAGATTTAAAAACCATTACTGGCAACTCTGTTACCTGCTCCAATCTGTCCAGGTGAACCCCTGCTTGCTGCCTCAGGTTCCTGTTCTCTCACAGGGGAGGAACCTGATGTGCTCTTCTGCTTGTCCAATCCATGTTGGGATTCTTTTTTACTTCTCTGTGATTGTCGAGTGGTTATTTGAAATCAAATCTTGCCATGATCTATGTATCGAAAGGCATTTCCATGTGAATGTTTTTTGTTTTTTGCGCCATTCAGCGCTCTGACCCAGATGTTTTAGGGTTGAGCAACACCACAGGGAGACATGAGATCCATTTTTTTAATGAATCAGTCCACTAATTGTATGTTCACGGTCATGAAGTTGTTAGAATTCCTTTTTAAGGTTGCCGTCTTCTATAAATCTTTGATCGTGTCAAATGTTAAACTCGACGTTAATGATCAAAAACAGGCCACCAGACCTGAGAGAGAAAATCAGAAGCACCAATTAGACCAACCGACTACAAATCCTGCCCCCAGTTAGTCTTTTTTTCTTTCCTTCTCAAGGAGGCCATTATCCTGAAGGTGTACATCCGTTTACTATCAGTGACCTTGACTGTGTAAACCCTTTGCTAAGTAACAGTCTGGTTTCTTAAAAAACTTGATAAGCTCGACTTTATTATTCACGGAATCTGAGCCACATGACCAGAAGAAGCTTATACAGGATCCTGGGACTGGATCTCGATCTACACTTAATGAGTATGAATATAATCTGTCCATGCTGTCGAGTCTAACAAGCAGAAAACCTCAGGAAAATGTCTTTTATCTCCTCAGAGAAGGGCTTCCTTCATAAAGCTTATTAGAGAATATTGTCGCTTGGAGGACGGGCCCCGGGGTCAACTCACGGCATCTCTGTAGAGGCCCCGTGGTCAAGGATACAGTATTCAGCAACCAAGGACATGTTTATACACACACACACACACACACACACACACACACACACAGTACATCAAAGCAGAATGTTCTAAAGGTTTCATGGGGAAATATGACCCCTGAGATTGTGGTTCAGAACTTCACCTCCAACACACACAAGTTATCAACCTGCACTTTATTTATCTTTAGATACCTCAGTAATAATAATAAGAAGAAAAAGAATTATTATTAAGAACTATTAAGAATAATAGTAAGAAAAATAAATCAGTGTTTGTCTTTCAGGAATTTATTTTATACTCCAAATAAATAAATTTAATTAGATTTAATTAGCTTTTGGTCAATCAGAATCGAAATCCTTTAGGATTCAGATCTTTTGGGATTAGCGTGGATGCAGCCTGAAGCTGGATCAATACACTGTGTAAACTTTGTCGTCTATGTAGAGTGTAGATTAAATGCAGGAGGTGAAAAGAAAATAAATACATAAATGCATACAGAGCTGCTATTGTTTGTTCTGTGTTTCTCAGAGCAAACATCAGGAACATTCTCAGGAACACCCATTGAGGAGCCCAGTGACAAACACCTGAGCATCTTAATCTGAAAAGAAATATAACGTCCTGCTTCCATTATAAAGATCATTATGAAGACATGGACAGCGAGACCTTTTTGATCTGGTTTTGATTTGAAATGTTTTACTTACCAGACGTCACACAGGAGTTCTGATCACCTGAAGATCTGATCACCTCATGTTCTGATCACCTCATGTTCTGATCACCTCATGTTCTGATCACCTCATGTTCTGATCACCTGAAGTTCTGATCACCTGAAGTTCTGATTATCTCATGTTCTGATTATCTCATGTTCTGATCACCTCATGTTCTGAT
Source organism: Silurus meridionalis (assembly GCF_014805685.1). Lineage (NCBI taxonomy): Eukaryota > Metazoa > Chordata > Actinopteri > Siluriformes > Siluridae > Silurus > Silurus meridionalis. The sequence continues at coordinate 1,774,694 of NC_060909.1, forward strand.
CACCTCATGTTCTGATCACCTCATGTTCTGATCACCTGAAGTTCTGATCACCTCATGTTCTGATTATCTCATGTTCTGATCACCTGAAGTTCTGATTACATGAAGGTTTTTTTGCAGACTTCTCAAACTGTGATTTTATAGTATAAATAGTGATAATTAATCACAATAGTGCACTCTCTCTCTCTCTCTCTCTCTCTCTCTCTCTCTCTCTCTCTCTCTCTCTCTCTCTCTCTCTCTCTCCTTTACATTAGTTATAGTCACTTTTTCTGCATTAAAATGTTCAGGTGTAAATTCAGCACAGTGTCCAGGTGTAAACGAAATCTCACGATTGAATCGAATATATTAATCATCCAGACTGCAGCGGGTTCCCCATGAGGAGAAAAACGTTTTCTCTTCTCCAGCCAGACCACGTGGAGCTGAATATTGTGCCGAGGGTTCGAGAGATAGAAAAATTAATCTACTTGTTTATAAAACAGTATTTTTTATTGAAGCAGCTCTTGTGATAAAGGCTGGTAAACACTCGTGTGTGTGTGTGTGTGTGTGTGTGTGTGTGTGTGTGTGTGTGTGTGTGTGTGTGTGTGTGTGTGAGAAGGAGTGAAACCCTGCAGCTGCAGCATTTCTTTCTCCCCTGAGTAGAAATCATACTGGAGAGGGTTTAATAAATTAGATCGTCTCATCGGTCCTGTCTGCTGAAAGGAATTTCTTCATCATTTTTATTAAAGAAAAAGAAAATATCCAGATGTTGTTTATATCAGGAACGAACTCCTGGATCCTGAGGATCATCAGAGACTCAGAAGACGTTCTTATCTTCAGGCAATTTGATTAACCACACACACACACACACACACACACACACACACACACACACACAAACATTATATATATATATATTTGCTGCTTTTTAGCTGCTTATGACTCATTATTGTGTGTGTGTGTGTGTGTGTGTGTGTGTGTGTGTGTGTGCTCATTGACTGATTTCATTGGACAGTTTGACCCCTGTTTGTGTTTTGTCCTTTTTGTCGGAGGTGAAAAGTCATTCCGCCCATACGCAGGATCGGAGACACGCCGAGGTCCGTCTGTCTCTCGGCCGTAGACGTTACTATTTTTGTCTCCTTGTTCTGCAGATTTCCAGCTAAAGAAGCCAATAAGGCGAAACACAAATAAAAGGAGCTCAGCAGCAAAGCCGGTTCAGTGAACAGGAAATAGAGGATGATTTCCTCTAGTGCTACTTTTTAAATATGCAGTAATGTTTATTTCTGTAAACTTTGACCTGTAAATCGTCCCCGAGTTGCAGGATTGTTGTTGATCTGTAGAAGGTTTTGTGGTCATAGTAGAAATATTGGTACTTCAGCCTGAAAAAATTGTCTGAGTGTGTGTCTGTCTGCCAGTATCTCTGAGTGTGTGTTTGTCTACCAGTGTCTGAGTGTGTGTGTCTGTCTGCCAGTATCTCTGAGTGTGTGTGTTTGTCTACCAGTGTCTCTGAGTGTGTGTCTGAGTGTGTATCTGTCTGATTGTCTTTGTGTGTCTCTGATTGTCTCTGAGTGTGTGTGTTTGTCTACCAGTGTCTCTGAGTGTGTGTCTGTCTGATTGTCTTTTCT
>NC_060909.1:1778791-1786291 GCF_014805685.1 Silurus meridionalis
TGTGTGTGTGTGTGTGTCTATGGTGATGGGTTTAAAATGGTGTAACAAGGAAGAGAAGTGTTTGCTTTAGGGACAGTTTCCACTTCTAAAATTAGAAGTGCCAAAAGTATTAGGACACCCAACTTTTCCACCCATTTGTGGTTCCTCCCCAAACTGTTACCACAAACTTGGAGGCACACAATTGTACAGGACGTCTTTGAATGCTGGGGCATGACGACATCCCTTCACTTGATCTAACCCTGTTCCAGCAACGACAATGCTACATGATGATCTCCTTTAAATGATTGGAAATGTGTGCTAGATCTTCTCCAAACCTATTAAACAAAGAATGTGAACACTGCCTGCACGTCAGACCTCCTCACCTTCTCACCTACATCAGTGCCTGACTTTACTAACACCCTTGTAGCAGAAGCTGAAACTCCACAAAATCTTCTCAGAAGAATGGAGGATATTATAATGGAGACTAAATGTGGAATGAGACTTTCAAAAAGAAGCACATGGCAATCTTATGGTCAGGTGTCCACAGAGGAAAGACAGAACATGAGAAATGAAGAAAGAGTGAGACTTAAGAGAGAAAGAGAAAGGGAGAAAAGGAGGGAGAGATAAGTAGAAAGGATGTTTGTGTGTGTGTATGAAAGGGAGAGAGGGGGAGGGACTATATGTCTGTACTCGAGTGGTCCCTCTCTTGTTGAGATTCCTCGTCTCCAATAACAACCGAAAAACAAAAAGAGTAATTAGTGGTCAGATGGCAATGAGCTGAGACGTACGTGTGTGTGTGTGTGTGTGTGTGTGTGTGTGTGTGTGTGTGTGTGTGTGTGTGTTTGTGTGGGTGTGTGAGAGTGAGAGCGTCCCTTAGAGTCTCTGGCCTGCTTTATTGCCTCTGAAAGAGATTCCTCTCTCAAATCTCATGCGTCTGCAGAAGGCCATTAATTCAGGATAAACCCTTCTTAAAGAGAACCCATGCTGTCTTATGGAAGAACTGTGTGTGTGTGTGTGTGTGTGTGTGTGTGTGTGTGTGTGTGTGTGTGTGTGTGTGTGTGTGTGTGTGTGTGTGTGTAAGTGTGTTTACTGGAATAGCCTGATCATATGTGCATCTAAAACAAAGCAGCCAGACCGCACTCTATTACCTACATAACATGAAATAAATAGAGCTGGAGTGTACAGGGTGTACAAAACACACACACACACACACACACACACACGGTATATATTTATATATATTTAAGAATTTCTCTTAAAATGAGAAAATCCTGACAATTCTACATGTTGAGGGAGTAAATAAATGAAGGATGGAAGGAATAAACACATTTGTTAAAGTCTACTGAAATAATTAGCACAGTTAAGTAGAATATAAGTTTAGAAAATTAAATATTTAAATGTGACACACACACACACACACACACACACACACACACACACACACACACCTGTATTACCCAAATGGGGTCTAACAAATGTTAACTATTTAATTGATTTTTTTTCAATTTCTTTAATTTAATTTAATAAATTTTAATATTATAAAATATAATTGTTGTAATAATAATAACCAAGCAGGCATTGTGTTTAAAATTGGATTAAAAAGTAAACTGTTCAAATGTTGATTATCACAAATAATAATGATAATAAACAGTGTTAATAAAAAAAAAAGCAATTTTAGCTTTTGCATTTCTTCCTCCACTAATCAAACTGAAATGGGTTCAGGATTCCTTTTACTTTCCCAATTAACAAAAAAAAGAAAATACATTTGCCTGAAGATTTGGACTAAAACCTGATGAATGTTGTGCCTCTATTGTATTTATTTATTTATCTAATTACAAAAAAAGATGCAATGTAACGGCACTTAGAAACAGGAAGTGGACTGTGGAGCTTCCTCATGCCGTTTCACCTGCTCTGTGATTTTCTCCATCAGGAGCAGCAGGTTTTCATGGTATTGTTTTTCTTTTCTTTCTACAGAGGTGCAACCATCATCCCTCTGATTCCTTTGGGCCTAAAAGAGACAAAAGACGTGGACTTTTCGGTACCTTTTAAGGTTAGTTTGTTTATTATTGTAACTGGAGAGACTGTGCAGATCTTGTAGATGTGGACTGATGATCACGATGATCTGTGATGCAAAACACGAGGTGGTATCAGAACGTTTTGAGACTAGCAGTATAACTGGTGCTGTGTTTCACAACAAATTTGCAAACGTGAAATTCAGCTTGGAACTGGGCAAATCTGCAACAGAGACGTTTGACGTGACACGCGTTTGAAATGGAGCGATAAATGACACGCCTTTGGGAGCGGAAGAACATCGCTGGAACGTATTCAGGACGTATTCCAGAAGAACTCTGAGAACACTATATTGCTGTACAAGGGGACTATTTTGAAGGTGATGGTGTGGAAACGTAGATAAATACAGTACTTTCTTGTAAACAGAGCGTCTCCACACTTTTTGGTGCCACCTCGTACTGAAGCGGTGTATATCAACTGATTTTATGATGTTTGTGTGAGACTGCGATGTGATGTGATGGTTTTAATAAAATGTTGCAGGATTTCATCCTTGAGCATTACAGTGAGGACGGCACAAGCTACCAGGATGAAATCGACGATCTGATGGACCTCAGAAAGGTATCAACTATAACGTCTTCCATCCTGAGACTTAGTTTTATTGCAACGGTATATCATCTGTAAAACTGTGTGTTGCGCAGGCGTGCCGGACTCCGAGCCGTAACGACGCAGGGATCGAGCTTCTCGCCAGCTACTTCAGTCAGCTCTCGCTCCTGGAGGGTCGTTTCTTCTCCCCCAACCGCCACATGGGTATTTTCTTCACATGGTGTGTTCCAGATCATAAAGTTATACTAAGTATATTTCATTAATACAGAGCACACGATGTTCAGGCTGCATGAGATCATAATGTTTCCTTCCTGCTTACTGAGTGTCCTTGAATTTCTTGGCAGTATGTATCCTCTTAACTAATAGTTCATCCAGTTCTGTAACTTCAGCCTGCGCTCTTATTATAGTAATAGTTCCGTTAAAAAGGGTGTCGCGCTGCTGTAAGAGACGCCGCAGGTCTGATGAGTTTTGGGAAATATTTACAGATGAATAGAGATCCGGAGAAGAAATTCAATTGGGTGTGAAATGTGATTTGATGCAGGTACGACTCCTTTACTGGCGTGCCAGTGTGCCAGCAGAACATATCCCTGGAAAAGGCCAGCATCCTGTTCAACATGGCGGCTCTTTACACCCAGATAGGCACTCGCTGTGACAGACACACACACGCCGGCCTCGAGGACGCCATCACGGCCTTACAGAAATCAGCCGGTAAACATTCTTTAATTATTATATACACTTTTACATCATGGTTGGTGTGAATAGTAGTTTGTGATTGGCTGGAAGGATTCAGGTGTGAATAGTAGTTTGTGATTGGCTGGAAGGAGTTCAGGTGTGAGTAGTGGATTGTGATTAGCTGGAAGGAGTTCAGGTGTGAATAGTGGATTGTGATTAGCTGGAAGGAGTTCAGGTGTGAATAGTGGATTGTGATTGGCTGGAGGGAGTTCAGGTGTGAATAGTGGATTGTGATTGGCTGGAAGGAGTTCAGGTATGAATAGTGGATTGTGATTGGCTGGAAGGGGTTCAGGTGTGAATAGTGGATTGTGATTGGCTATAAGGAGTTCAGGTGTGAATAGTGGATTGTGATTGGCTTTAAGGAGTAATTGTTTTTATTATTTATAAATAAAGAAACATAAAATATTATCGTTTACTGGAATTAAATTCTGAATTGCATTTTTTTTTTTCGATCTTTAGAGTATTACGAGCTGAACCCGAGGTTCTTTTTTCCCCAGTTCAGATTACTTATGAATCCAGCCGACACTGGAGACTCCTTCCAAAAATAAAAAAGGCAAAAGTTTTTGCAAAACTATGCAAATGATGATGAATTTAATAAAGTGCAGTAATATAACACCTGTCCTACAACTGAATCACCCTCTGACCAATCAGCATTGAGAATTCGACAGGTATAAAAATACAGCCGTGACCCCTAGTGTTATAGAATAGAAATGATTTGCATGGGAATATGTCATTATACTATACAATCAGGTTTTCTGATGATGTTCCTCCCACCAGCAGCATGCTTCGAAATGATCTTTACACAGAATGTCTGCTTTCGAACATCTAGGTGTCCTGAACCACCTGAAGGAAACGTTTACACACACTCCGAGCTATGACATGAGCCCGGCGATGTTGAATATGCTGATAAAAATGCTGTTGGCTCAGGCTCAGGAGTGTGTGTTTGAGAAGATCGCTCTGTCCGGAATCCGCAACGAGTTCTTCAGCCTGCTCAGGATGGCACAGGAAGCTGCAAAGGTATTGGACTCATGATATACCTTGAAGCTAAAATTAGAGGGTTCAATTAAGCGATTTAGTCATCACTCGGATATAATTTGCAATTGATATCCACATGTATTTGTTTCATAGGTGAGTGAAGTGTATGAACAGGTGCACCAGTCCATGATCCAGACACCGCTTAAAGACAACGTGCCCTTCTTCTGGTCCACAATGGCGCAAGTGAAGGTCCATCACTATCGCGGTCTCGCCCATTACTTCATTTCCACCTCCCTGCTGGACCATGAGTGTAAGTCGATAAAGAATTCATTCAGCCTCATTTTAAATATATGAATACAATAGTCGAGAAGCAACACAAACATGCTGAACATGATGCTCCCACCACCAGGCTTCACTCAGAGTGGTGTGGCTCTATTTGGACAAAAGTTTGTCTTTTCCACATTTATTCGTCTGGTGCTGTTATAATTAACCACCACTCTTCCGGGAAGCTTCTCAGTCGAATTCAGCTATGAAACTCTTATCAGTAATCTGATTGGTTCTCTCGATCCTTTATGGAATTCTTCATATTCCGAATGAAGCCAGGCCTCATCTGACAACACTACACGTGTTTATGTTCCACCTGTATAGATCTGATACAGTGAACCATGAGTGTAAATACAATGAAGCCAAGTTTGTGGACACCTAAACATTACATTTATGGCTTTATGTATACACCCTTATCTAAAATAACTTACATTTACCTCCTTGTGTTCAACTGTCCTGCTCATGGGTTCAAGAATGGCAGCTTGGTGAAGCTGGGATCTAAACTTAAGACCTTCTTACCCAAGTCGAACTCCTAAGCTACCAGTTCCCCCATAAGATTGTTCTTTTTGAAAACATCACTCCACATTTAGTCTCCATTTGCTGTATTATAAGCTCCACTCTTCTGGGAAGATGTTCAACTAGATTTTATTTTTGACATTTGTGCTCATCTAGACACAAGGGTGTTTGTAAAATCAGGTTGCGATAGAGGTGAGAAGGTGAGGAGGCCTGGGACACAGTCAGCATTCACATTCATCCCAAAAGAGTTCAGTAGGATTGGAGCTCTACAGCAGGAGATCTTCCAACCCATGAAAAGCAAATATTTATTGTCATTTCAACCAGATATATAGCTAATGCAATGCGCAGTGAAATGAGATGTTTCTACAGAACCTTGGTGTGTGTCCCAATGCTTTTGTCCATATAGTGCACATTAAAACAACCTGTTTCTAGTCGAAGCAAAATTTATTCTTTTTTTTCATAGCAGGTTTCTTTGGTCTGGGCTACAAGAAAGGTGTTGGTCCCACCTTCAAATCATTGTCCCAATAGTGTCCATAGTGTGAAAGGTGTCTGATTTTAGTTCTGGTCTAAATTATTACTGATGTAGACGAAAATGTGATGAATAGAAAATGTGTCCAAATGAGAATATCTTTGAATATCTATACCCACAGAGATATGAGGTTTTAAGGTTTGTACGTGAACTCCCAGAATTCTTGGCATCTCCTGATTGGTCTGCGAGCTCAACCTTTAAAGGGGCATTTTCAGGTTTTCAGCTCTTTCATGTTCCACAAGGGAGCAGTGAATTAGGGGAACTAGGTTTAACAGAATCACCTTACATTTAGAGGGCTTTTAATGAGGCCAGGCTGAAGCACTGAACCGCTTTCTGAAGCCTGCTGAGCGCAAGTCGAAACGGAGAGAGAGAGAGAGAGAGAGAGAGAGAGAGAGAGGGAGCACACATGGCTGGTAGAAAATCTTTGATTCTTTTTCAAACACGCAGGGAGTTGCTTCAGGCGCAGGGCTATAAAATGTTCTCATTCAGGGCAGAAATTCGATCACGTCTGCCCGAGTGCCAGGTTCTGCAGCCTCCCCGCTCACGTCTGAAAAATCGCAGGGATGCGGCGTTAACGTTAAACAGATCTCGAAGTGCGAATTGAGGAGGAATATTTGTCCAGGACGGATTTTATTCAGCTGGATCTTATTAGGATCTTATCTATTTAGGAGCTGTATATTGTATCAGCTTCTGCATTACTGACATTCATATCGTTCTTCAATCAAACACTTCAGCCAATGTCTGTTTACTCCTTAAACTTTACAGGAGTCTTCACTGTAGATCTAGATTAGATTAGATTAGATTAGATTAGCTTCAACTTCGTCATTGTCCAAGACTCATGTACAAAGAAATGCAGTTAGAATCTAACCAGAAATGCACAAGTGGCCTGTTTACACCAAAGAGCAGAATGTTAAATAATGGTATGGGGTCCATATGTACAGGGGTGAGGGTGAATAATGTGCAGAAGGTTGTGCAGAAGAGAAGACATGTCAGTAGATAACGTGCGCAAACAACATGATATAGATATGTACATATATGAATGTACACTATTCCCAAAAGTATTGGGTCACCTGGTCATAATTGTTATATGGCTTTTGAGCATCACATTCCACATTTAGTCCCAATTCACTCTTCTAATTCCCTCCACTCTTCTGGGAAGATGTTCCACTAGGTTTTGGAGTGTGCTTATGGATATTTGTGTTCATCAGCCACGAGGGTGTTATGAAAGTCAGGTAGTGATGTAGGTGAGGAATCCTGACCTGCAGTCAGCGTTCACATTCATCCCAAAGGTGTTCAGTAGGGATGAGATCAGAGCTCTATAGCAGCAAGATCTTCCTCTCCAAAGCATGTAAACCAGATCTTCAAAGAGCTCACTTTGTGCACAAGGGCATCGCCATGCTGGAGCAGGTTTTGGGTTCCCAAGTTTAAGTGAATGCAAAGTTTTATTATTGCGCATCTAAAGATGTCCTGTACAAATGAGTGCCTCCAGTTTTGTGGTAACAGTTTGGAAAAGAACCACATAGAGCAGGAAAGAGCAGGTGACCCAATACTTTTGGCAATATAGTGTATCTAAGCATGGATTGTTGAAGATCATCCAAACCACATACCTGTAGCGCGTGTGTGTGTGTGTGTGTGTGTGTGTGTGTGTGTGTGTGTGTGTGTGTGTGTGTGTGTGTGTGTGTGTGTGTGAGAACATGATAATAGAAATGAAAGAATGAAAACAAATAACAAGGACAAATGCTGCATTTATTGTATTTACAAAGGTTATTAAAACTGTGCTGTGTGTGTGTGTGTGTGTGTGTGTGTATACAGTAACCCAGAATGATGATGAG
>NC_060909.1:1791291-1843791 GCF_014805685.1 Silurus meridionalis
GTAATGGTAGATATCTCGTATCCTGGTCAGTGTGAGTATTGGATTGTGATTGGCTGTAGGGAATGGGTGAGTTGCTTAGAAACAACTGAAACCGTACTAACATACAGTTCTGCATTATTTACATCCATTCATTTCCTTTCTTTAACATGGTCTGTAACGGAAAATGCCGCAGTATTATTGTGGATATTTTATTATGAAATGCCTCCTATTTATTTTGCCCCTAATGCTGGATTAGTTTATTTTATTCCGTTTAGACAAATGAACGTTACTTTTCAAGCGATAAATCCCCTGTTTAAAGAGCATTATTACTATCATAATATTAGATGCTATTAAAATCAAAACTTTTCTACTCATGCATATGGTTGCTGGGTGAATCGAACAAATAATTAGGCTACGTTAATATCTAGAGGTCGACCGATTTTACCGATTGGATTGTACTTGCTGATATCCGATTAATTATCTGATAGTTTTAAAAATAGATACTGGATTAAAACCAAACACAACACTCCATGTAAAATAGTCCTGAACTTTATTACAAAAATATACAAAATAAATATAATACAGTGCTCTCCGTGCAGCGCGCAGTCCCACGTGTGGGCATGAACAAACAGTGATTCGTCTCTAGAGGGCGCTCTCGTAATGACAGCGGACCGGAAGCTGGAAATCAGTATTGATTTTTGTAGAGTATTTGCCAATAGTTCCAGCAATAAACTATCAGTGACCTCTGTTAATAACTACAATTAGTTTTGATCAAATACAGATTAGTAAAAAATATATTTAAAATTACATTAATAAAATATGTTTAATATTTTGTGGACCCCTGGTCAGTGTGAATACTGGATTGTGATTGGCTGGAAGGTTAAGTAGTGAGGTCTGGAGAAAAAAAACGTGTGGAAAAAAATAAATAAATAAAACAGCACCAGGAGTTAAATCCAACAGCTCCATTTATTACAAGAAGCGATGGGTGAAACAGAGCTTGTTGCTCTTTAATGAAAATTCTGGTCTGGTAGAGCATCATTTTTGTTTAACGTTTTTCTCCAATGTTCTCAAATTGATTTTTTGGACCAACTGAACATCTTTAAAACTAACATCGTTCGTTTCTTCCTGAATCCCAGCCCCAGAAAAGTGCCACTTTCTCCGGCGGCCTTCCGAAAACCTACTCCATGATCTGCCTGGCCGAGAACGACCAGGACAAGCATCCGAAAGCACGTAAAGTCAGCAAGAAGATGTCGTTTCTCAGCTGGGGGCTGAAGAACAAGCACAAGAGCGCCAGCACCCTCAGCCTCCCCACGTCCGACTACAAACCCTCCAATCCCAGATCCTTCAACGACAGCAGCCTCTACTAACCAGTGCTGAACTTCTGACCAGTTAATCGTCAAGCTCTCGGGTTAGGGAGCGAACCGGTCCAACGCGCAGACACACAGTGCTGAAGTTATGAAGGAAAAAATTCAAGACTTTTGCACAGAAATTTTTCTTTTTTTTTTTTTTTTTTTTGGGGCAAAAAATGCCTGCAAGTCGTTGCAGCCAAATAGTTAAAAGTTATTTTAAATATAAAATCTATATAATGAGCACCCGTGATATTGATGTCATCACATATATCTGTTCATTCTATTGTCTCGTTGTGTGTGTGTGTGCGTCATATATGGGAGGGATATTTTCTCGTTTAATTGTTTAGATTTTTTTATTTGTTACAGAATTAATCATTCGTTTCTGATCGCTGTGAAGAAAACAGGAAGAGCCTGTGTGGGTTTTTTTTGTTTGTTTGTTCGTTTTCCACCAATATTCATATTGCTGCTGCTGTAAATATTCGGATTTCACTGTATTGTTCTATGGAAGAGTCAGATGTTCAATTTATGTACCCAAATGCAGAACGTGTTTATTTACATATATATTTTACGCTCAACATTTTAAATAACGTCACTGCTGTATACGGAGCATTTTAAAGTAAAAGTAAAAAGAATAAAATGTAATAATGAGGTTGATTATAGCTGGAAATATGTGGTGACGTGTGTAACGTGAACGTTGAGAGAGTGGTTTGCAGTAATCGAGCAGTGCTGTGGTTGTTTCTGTATTATTTTAATATCAATTTTTTATTATTATAAGTGTCCATTTGCTGTTAGAATAACCTCCTGAGAAGACGGCCCACTAGATTTTTAAGATTTGTGAACATTCATTTAGTCACAAGGTTTAAAGCAGGAGATCTTCCACATCTTCCAACCCATCGAATGCGGATCTTCTGGAGCTTTGTGCGCAGGGGCGGTGTCATGCTGGAACAGGTTTGGGTCTGCTAGTTAAATTAAAGGGGAAATTTCATGCTAAAGCCTTCAGAGACATTCGATCGAATTGTGGGCCTTTGATCTTCATGGTAAGAACTTCATATTCCAAATACTTTTTGACTCATTTGGACGGATTTAGAATTTTTTGTTCTTTTTTTTTTTTTTTTAAACTAACACCTCCTTCGGAAGTGTTGTAGGTATTTCACTGTCTACAGCGTAGATACTTGTTCACGTTTGATAATCAAATAAATAAACTGCACATAAAGAATGAGTTATAATTAGAGGTGTGTATTCCGGTTGACGTATTTAGCGTGTGTTCGGGTGACGCCACGTGTAAATGTTGTTTGTGTAAAATGGTCATTAAACGTTATTGTGCAATTAAGTATTTGACAACTTTTTAGTATAATTAACGTGTGTGTGTGTGTGTGTGTGTGTGTGAAACGTCTAATTCCCTTTAAAAGTCTTTTAAGCGATGTGACTCCTGAATATTGCGTCTAGACCTTTTTTTTGTTTGTTTGTTTGTTTTTTTTAAGCACCTGGATATTATATTTTGTGGGTATTTTAATGAGATTCGAGAGTAAAGTAGGGTTAGATGTAGCATGGTAAGATCTCATCAAAGGCGATGTAGGTCACATGCAGGTTGATTGTTGTGTGTGTGTATATATAATGTGTGTGTGTGTGTGTGTCTGTTTGTATTGTGTGTCTGTTCCTGATGCATAACATCTTTTAAGTCTTAAAGGTCAAAACAGTTATGTTTTTGTATCCGTCTGGGTTTTGGAGGTTTCTGTCGCTCTTGGCTTTTTTTTCTGTCGCTGTTTATTCGAAGTGGAAGCAAAACTCGTTTCTCTTTTCTTTTGTTGTCATTTTTTTGTACACAAACCTGAAATAAAAATAAAATAATGGGTGATGATTGGGTCATTTGAGTCATTTAGAACAGTATGGAAATAGAGTTCTGAAAAATCTCGTTTGTGTCCTGTTTTTATAACGCATTTCATACACTCAGTGGCCACTTTATTAGAAACACCTGCTCAGACATGCAGTTATTTGATCAGCCAATCAGGGGCCAGAAGCACAATTTAATACAATAGCATCACCCAGATGCAGGTCAGAAGTTTCACACTCACATCAAACATCAGTTGTTGGTACCAGGCAGGGGCGTGTCTAAAGGGGGGCACGGGGGCTTGAGTTTCACGTTTACTCTTTGTTCTAACTTTTATCTGTCCGTGATGAAATGGCAGGTGGTCAGAATAGCACCGGTTTTAATACCACCTGGTATATAATCACTCCTTTTAACCACGGTGAGCAGAAAAGCATGTAAACATTAGAGGTGGATGAGGTACGAGATCCAAAATCCACCTCAGGTTCTGCTCCTGTCTGCCAAGAACAAGAATCTGAGGCTATTTGAAGGCTTTTCTGGGAAACTCTCAAATAAACATATTCAGAAATGTTCTCTGACCCAAACTTTCCTGACTGCACTTTGGAATCATCACAACGATTAAACGAAAAGCGGATTTATTTCTCCGAATTATTCACTCAAAACTAATAATACTCCATTAATAACGTATAGACGTTCTCAAGACACGGGTTCTGATCCATTACTTCAAGTTTTAACTTCTCACTGGCCTCATTTTTTTAATGCTGTGGGTTTTTTCAGCAGCAGTTTGGTTTGGTTTCGCTTGGTGAGAGTCTGAAAAGAAAATGGACGCACATCTGTGTGCAACCTGAGCTTCACTTACTGCTGCCAGAACCAGTTATAAAGGAGCTGAGAAATAAACAGAGTTCCACAAGAAGACACACGGGGAAGGTTTCTAAAGCTTGGACATGGTCACGTGACACTGTGGGAGAAGTTCATAAATAAATCAGTAAATAAATAGATATGACCTGCCTTCTGGATGTTATTAGTGCTGTTTATGGTGTGAGTGTGAGTGTGAGAATCGTGGAGGCTGAACATCATGTGGTAATCTAATGTACTTTAAATGATTCCCAGGCAGGGGAATTTCTGACTGTGGGTTGGTTATTAAAGACGGGTTTTTTCACGCCAATAGTGATGTCAGAGTGGTTTTACTTTTCTGGGAAACTTGGCAATTTTTCTGCACATGTTCCCTGAAAGTTCTGCCTACACAACTTTTGTGGATCCTAAATGGGTTATAAACCAAACCTGGGTTGTATAGCTTGATTTACACACTGGACAGTGTAACTGGTGGATGGTGATTGACTGGAAGGAGTTCAGGTGTGAATAGTGGATTGTGATTGGCTGGAAGGAGTTCAGGTGTGAATAGTGGATTGTGATTGGCTGGAAGGAGTTCAGGTGTGAATAGTGGATTGTGATTGGCTGGAAGGAGTTCAGGTGTGAATAGTGGATGGTGATTGGCTGGAAGGAGTTCAGGTATGAATAGTGGATTGTGATTGGCTGGAAGGAGTTCAGGTATGAATAGTGGATTGTCATTGACTGGAAGGAGTTCAGGTGTGAATAGTGGATTGTGATTGGCTGGAAGGAGTTCAGGTGTGAATAGTGGATTGTGATTGGCTGGAAGGAGTTCAGATGTGAATAGTGGATTGTGATTGGCTGGAAGGAGTTCAGGTGTGAATATTGGATTGTGATTGGCTGGAAGGAGTTCAGGTGTGAATAGTGGATTGTGATTGGCTGGAAGGAGTTCAGGTGTGAATAGTGGATTGTGATTGGCTGGAAGGAGTTCAGGTGTAAATAGTGGATTGTGATTGGCTGGATGGAGTTCAGGTGTGAATAGTGGATGGTGATTGGCTGGAAGGAGTTCAGGTGTGAATAGTGGATGGTGATTGGCTGGAAGGAGTTCAGGTATGAATAGTGGATTGTGATTGACTGGAAGGAGTTCTACTGAATTGGAAAGAGTAATAAACTATTCTACTCAGGCAAATGTACTGTGACTTCAATGAATGTTACTTACATTGATCAGGCATAACATTATGACCACCTGCATAATATTGTGTCAGTCCCCTATTGCTTGGTGCACTTTTGATCGATTGTGACCACTGCAGACCAGGAACAGCCCACAAGAGCTGCAGTTTTGGAGATGTTCTGACCCAGTCGTCACAATTTGTAAAACTTGCTCAAATCCTTATGCTCGCCCAATTTTCCTGCTTCTAACATCAACTTTGAGGACAAAATGTTCACCCACCAACAGGTGCCATGATGAAGAGATCATCAGTGTCCTTCACTTCATTAATTACCCATTCTGTCTTGACCAATCAGATACGGGAATTCCATACTGCAGTGGTGTACAAACTTGGCATGATTTTGCCTTAGCAATTAAACACATTATGGATGTTAGACTTGATCTAAAACTCATCTGATCATCTATATTCTATAGAACGTCATCCTGCCATGCTTCACTGACAAACCTGATTGAAGAACTGCCTCAGGAGCTGACCTCACACTTCTGTTAGAACTTCTTCAGTGATGGAGAGCGATTAACATACCCTCAAGGGAAGCAAAACATTCATAATACACTGTGCCCTGTGTTATAAAAAGGGAATAGATTGACATTTTGGACACAGGGTTCGATTCTGAGAGGGTGCATTTAGTGTTGCATGTCATTAGAAAGTGTTCAGTGAGGTTGAGAAGATCAGGGTTCTGAGCAGGACACTTGAGTTCTTCCAAAGTCCAACATTCACACACTCAGTGAACTGGAATGTTTGTTCCAGGTAAAATGGTGATTGGGGGTGCACATTGTTTTTGATACATAATATATATTTAAAATGTAGTGTTTATTGTGTTTGTGTGTTTTTTTGATAAAACTGAGAAGAAAAAACGTCTGAAACATTTCATTGAAATAATGATGTGGTGTATTGCGATGGTATAGCGCGCCCTCTACCGGGCACTCAGGATATTGCCAGTGCTGCCGCCACCTGCGTTGCTAAGAGGATTGAATCTCAGCCATGATTGGTTGGTTGTGCATCTTTCAGCCAATAGGATTCGCGTTTGGAGGGATGTGGACAAGACAGTACAGCGTCTAGATACATGAACTTAGAGAGACGTGAACGAGTCGAAAAGCGGAAACTGGATTTAAAAAGAAAGTGATTTTATATTGAAATAACTGAACCGCACAGTTTGTTTTTATGTTGTTAAATCTGTGTATTTTTTCTTTAATTTTTATCTGTAAATAGATTTTTCGCGGTTTAAATCTCAACTGGATCATGTCAAAATTCAAGCTGAGTTTTAGAAGAAGCGAGCGAAGGCCATTCGTGAGTTTTCAATATTAATATTTATTTATATAACTAGCTAACTAACTAATTAACCAGCCAATTAACCCACTAATTAACTAACTAACTTATGTTATTGGTTATTTTGAACTCTACTGGTGTGACTAGCTAGTTTACACCCATGCTATGCTAGCTCACATTATGTAGGCACCTGGAATGGGTTTCGGGGCACAGGTGTGTCTTGAGATCATTTGTGATGTTTATTGTCTTCTAAATGTGCTTTAGACCATCAGTTGTCTTGTGCAGAGGAAAAGGTGAATACAGAGTCAAAAACCCTGATAATGCTACTACAACTACTGCACAAATCTATATTACGGCAAGAAACAAAGAGAACTGAATCATTATTACATGAAATGAAGGTCAGTCAAATCTGAAACATCTCAAGATCTATCCCCAAGTCTCCAAAACCATCAAACTCAATAAAGAAACAGGCACTTATAAGGACCGTCCCAGGAAAAGAAGATCCAGAGCAGTGGTGGATGAAGAACACAAACCATGTAGTCGAGTTACAGTAGAGATCCACTCAGTAAAATATGACTCCAGTATAAGTGTGCATTTAAACTTTCATTTGAGTAAAAGTACAAATGTAAACTTAGGTATAGTAACGAATTACGTTTACTTCCTTACTGCCCACCACTGACCAAGAGCTACCTCTGCTGCAGAGGATAAGTTTATTAGAAATACCAGAATCAGAAACTGATTCTAACTGAAACTAAATTCTTCTCAGAGTTGGCAGACATATTTCATCATTCACTGCTCTGAGGAGACTATGTGAGTCAGGCCTTCGTGATCAAATTGCAGTAACGAAGCCATTGCTTTGGAAAGAACAACAAGCAGAGGAGATGTGCTTGGGCCAAGAAACAAAAGTATTGGACATTAGTTCCAGTTTTGGACCAGTTGGTCAGTTTGCTGATTAATCATCACCAGTGGTTGATCGCTGGAACTATCGGTTATCAGCAAAAATCCATACCGATGGTTTTTCCGGCTTCCGGTCTGCTGTCATTACAAGAGCGGCCTCTAGAGGCGAATCACTGACACCACGTGCTGTTTGTTTTTACACGGCTAATGGTATCGGGAAAATCCACTTTTGCTCGATCTCTTGTGTGTAAGTCTTTGTTGAGGGTGAATTGACTGTGTGGTTCCTGAATGTGTGGTTTTCACTGTGAAGCATGATTGAGGAGGTGTGGTGGTGTGGTGGTGCTTTGCTGGAAACACTGTTGATGATTTAGTAAGAAGATTGAGGACCTACTTTTTTGCAGTGACATGCCATTACATCTGGTTTGTTCTCCATCAAGACAATGACCCCAAACTCACCTCTAGGGTTCTGTAAGAGCGATTTGTTCAAGAAGGAGAGTAATAGAGAGTGCTGCATCATGACATGGCCTCCACAATCACTCCATTTAAATACAGTTGAGAGTGAAGGAAAAGCAGCCAACAAGCACTCAACACCTCAGGGAACTCCTTCGAGATTGCTGGAAACCCATCCTTGTGAATCTAAATTATATAAAATGTAAAATTGGGTTAGAAACTCTTCATGGTTCCAGTCAGTGAGATGGAACCATGAAAGTTCCTTTGTACTTTTTGTTCTATACGTTTACCTGAAAGGTTGTGTGCTGTACTGTAGCCTCTAAAGAAAACTTTATTTAAGGTCTAATTATGGACTTTCATTTATTTATGTTTTCATCTACACTCCATACCCCACCCTCACCTTCTCTCACATGCAACTGTGCTCCTCTGGGAACTTTTGTAGAAGAACATAGCTCATGGCTTGATCCCTGCAGCCATCATTGCCCCCAAGCCTGCAGTTCCCCGCACACCTCCCCCCCGCAGCCTTGACTCCTCACCCGAGAGACCCAGGTACACACCTTCATAACACTCACGTCATGTCACATCACGTCACGTCATGTCCTCTCCTCTCCTCTCCTCTCCCTCATTTATTCCAAACACCTCCCTGTCTTTAGCTTTCTTTTCTTATTGTTTTTCTTCTTTGTCTCTTTTTTGTGTTTCAGTAAAAATTGTCTCATTCATAACCTCCTGTCGTTCATTTAAGTTCAGAGATCAAACATGAAATCTTTATTTTATGAATTATAATTTTTTTGATCAGCTGTACATTGTATCTTTGTATCGGTCGTCTGTCTGTCTGTCTGCCTACTGTATCTGTCTGTCTGTCTACAGTATCTGTCTGTCTGTCTGTCTGTCTGTCTGTCTGTCTGTCAGCCTACAGTATCTGTCTGTCTGTCTGTCTGTCTGTCTGTCTGTCTGTCTGTCTACAGTATCTGTCTGTCTGTCTGTCTGTCAGCCTACAGTATCTGTCTGTCTGTCTGTCTGTCTGTCTGTCTGTCTGTCTGTATGCCTGAGTGAGGGCTCCCTAAAACGATAATCTAAGGGGCTAAATTTTTTTTTATGGCCAACAATATATCATTTTAAAATAAAAATTAATTACAAGTTTTAACTGTATTTATAATCATCATCATTATCATCTCATTATTGCTCTGGGAGATGATGATGGTATCAGTAACCCTTAACGATTTCAACATGTACTGAAATATACAGACACACATTTAAACATAAATGATAAAAAAATATGTAAACTGAAAACTTTATTAAATATTGTATCAAATAAACATTTAGATATTTTCCACGTTTTACTGTTTTATAAAAAAACGAATGATGAAGCGTCTCCTCTCCCGTCCTTCTCTTTAGGTCTGCTCTCGCGGCTGCCGTCCTGACATCCTCTTTAACAGGACGCTCCTTCGCCATCCCTCCACCTCGCACTCGCTCGCACTCTGACAGTGAGTGCTCTCTATCGCACAGCCATGAGGGCTTCGAGCCGTACGCTACCACTGCCCTTTACACCAGGTACACCTCCACCAATCATATCTCTCCATCTCTCTCTCTCTCTCTCTCTCTCTATCCCTCCATCTCTCCATCTATCTCTCTCTCTCTCCCTCCATCTCTCTCTCTCTCTTTCTCTCCCTCCATCTCTCTCTCTCTCTCTCCCTCCATCTCTCTCTCTCTCCTCCATCTCTCTCTCTCTCTCCCTCCATCTCTCCATCTCTCTCTCTCTCTCCCTCCATCTCTCCCTCCATCTCTCCATCTCTCTCTCTCTCTCCTCCATCTCCATCTCTCTCTCTCCATCTCTCCATCTCTCTCTCTTTCTCTCTCCTCCATCTCTCCATCTTTCTCTCTCCTCCATCTCTCCATCTCTTTCTCCTCCATCTCTCTCTCTCTACCTCCATCTCTCTCTCTCTCCCTCCATCTCTCCATCTCTCTCTCTCTCCTCCATCTCTCTCTCCCTCCATCTCTCCATCTCTCCCTCCATCTCTCTCTCCTCCATCTCTCCATCTCTCTCTCCCTCCATCTCTCCATCTCTCTCTCTCTCCTCCATCTCTCCATCTCCTCCATCTCTCTCTCCTCCATCTCTCCATCTCTCTCTCTCTCTCCATCTCTCACCATCTCTCTCTCGCTCTCTCTTTCTCTCTCTCCCTCCATCTCTCGCCATCTCTCTATCTCTCTCCTCTCTCTCTCTCCATCTCTCTCTCCCTTCATCTCTCTCTCTCCTCCATCTCTCGCCATCTCTCTCTCCTCCATCTCTTCATCTCTCTCTGTCCCTCCATCTCTCTCTCTCTCTCTCCTCCATCTCTTTCTCCCTCTCCCTCCATCTCTCTCTCTCTCTCTCTCTCTCTCTCCCTCCATCTCTCTCCTCTCTCTCTCTCTCTCTCTCGCTCTCTCCATCCATCTCTCCATCTCTCTCTCCTCCATCTCTTCATCTCTCTCTCTCTCTCTCTCTCTCTCTCTCGCTCTCTCTCTCTCGCTCTCTCTCTCTTTCTCTTGCCATTTTCTCCCTCTCTCCATCTCTCCTTTTCACTATGAGTCATTATAATTTCTTTCTTTCAGAGAAAATTACTCATTTTAGTTCTGCAGTTTTGGAGATCAGAATTATCTATGAATCAAATTCCCAGTTAGAACTTTACATGAAGCATCTGTTCATTCTGGTGTCTGTTTATCTGATTATAGCTCAGATTTAATATCTAAAACTGCCACAGTTCAGTATTAATAACACCTCACTGTTCCTCACTGGTCCAGAGATCAATGGCATGAATTGGATGCAGGAAGACCTCGTTTACCTTCTCCAGGAGCCAGCGTCAAGGACGACGGCAATGATGAAGATGAAGATGATGACGAAGAGGAGGAGGAAGAAATGGAGGCTGATGCTCGGAGAGAGGAATACCACGTGTACCAGTCTGTTAAGAAATGGAGCAGAAGTCCGAACGAACTGCAGAAGGTCGAGTCGTGTTTAAACACTTCTGCGAAATGTTTTTCTTTTTTTATTCTAGATTTACTCCTCCATTACTAACAAGCTTCCTGCAGATGGCGCTGTTTATCTATTAGACTTGTTTGTGGTTTGTGTTTATTATATATACAAACAGATAAAGTAGTGCCACATTTATTTGAATTAGTCTACGCCTCGTCTGAAAAATCCTGAACTCCTTCCAGCCAATCACAATCCACTATTCACACCTGAACTCCTTCCAGCCAATCACAATCCACTATTCACACCTGAACTCCTTCCAGCCAATCACAATCCACTATTCACACCTGAACTCCTTCCAGCCAATCACAAAGGCACGTCTTTAGACTTTGAAGTAGCAGACATGGTACTCTCTGAGACACAGCTGTTCCCAGGTGTCTTTGTGGTTTTTCCTAAAGTAGTCTGTGTTACTCAGTAGATGATGTTTCTGTATAAACGTATATTTCTCCTTTTTCAGGCCTCGGTTCAGTTAAAGCCGGATGACGACACTGACGACACCTTTGAAGTCGTCTCTCCTTTAAACACAGAAGGTGAGGCCATGACTAATTCATGAAACGCCTCAACACACACTCCACCGAGACCGCGATCTATTTAAAGCATGCATGCAGCGTTTCACCTGGAGACAAAATCATTTCTAATATAAAATCTTCAGTATATATAATTATTCATTTTTATTTCAGATGAAACCGAGGCGGACGAAGGGACGAGTGTGAAGGTAAAACACGCCCTCACGACATAATCCATCTACACACTGAAACACGTGCCGCCTTCACAAAACCAGAATCCCATCATATTTTTCAAAATATGAAATTTCATATTCTTTTTTCAAACATTCTTACTTTTATCTTATTCCAAGGAGTGGCCTTGGGTTGCCATGTAGTAGTCCGAATATAATTTCACCCTCACCTGGCTATACCGGATTTTAACCACAAGCCTTTTAACCTCTGCCAGGAGGTTAATGCTTGGCCATATATATGTGTATATATATGTGTATATATGTATTTAACCAAGATGCTAACTCCAAACATCAGCCATGAGCAATGTGCTACTCCTTTTATATATATAACTCGTGTTTATTAATTTTTTTGGATTTAAATGTAGAAATCTTGTGCCGAAGGTCTGAAGGTCTGAATGATCATAGAAAAAAACAAGAGCGCTTGTAAGTTAAGGGAAAAAGACAGAAAGGATGAGGCAGAAGGGTTCGGTTCCTGCTCTGCTCCCTGCAGTGGGAACAGCAGGTTATTGATGTTTCTGTCATCTTTGCTAAGAGACCGACTGAGTGCCGACCCGAACCGTGAGGCAATGACGCTCGCTCTGACTCGCCAATTAGACCTCCATTAGACCTTCAGTGTCACTACAGTTCCACTTATACACCACCAGTGCTGCCTGGATACATTACTCCACACTTGACCACCCAGGCCAGTTTAAATGGACACTGAAAGCCATTAATGACCCTCGTTTTTACCCCCTGACTTCATGGACATTAGTACTTTGGTGAACATGGGTTTTAGCTTTAATTACAAAGGTTAGAAATGTCCTATTTTAGAATGTAGCTACGATATCCATCACTACCTCTGAACCTTATTATTGCCTATTTCCATTAGTGGGACATCGCACATCGTTTTTTTTCTTCTGATTTTAACAGAAGCCTCCATTGGCGCTACAGACGAGGTCTCCATCACACCGAAGCATGGCATCTCCAGGTACTAGAACTTCACAGCTTATTTGAAGGAGGTGAAAGAGGTGTGACCTATGTGGATAATTCAAAGAAGAGGAGGTGTGGCCTCTGTATCAGTTGAAGTACAGGAGGTGTGGCCTCTGTGCATTAGTCTTAGTAAAGGAGGTGTGGCCTCTGTGCATTAGTCTTAGTGAAGGAGGTGTGGCCTCTGTACATTAGTCTTAGTAAAGGAGGTGTGGCCGCTGTACATTAGTCTTAGTAAAGGAGGTGTGGCCTCTGTACATTAGTCTTAGTAAAGGAGGTGTGGCCGCTGTACATTAGTCTTAGTAAAGGAGGTGTGGCCTCTGTACATTAGTCTTAGTAAAGGAGGTGTGGCCTCTGTACATAAGTCTTAGTAAAGGAGGTGTGGCCTCTGTGCATTAGTCTTAGTGAAGGAGGTGTGGCCTCTGTCTTAGTGAAGGAGGTGTGACCTCTGTACATTAGTCTTAGTAAAGGAGGTGTGACCTCTGTACATTAGTCTTAGTAAAGGAGGTGTGGCCTCTGTGCATTAGTCTTAGTGAAGGAGGTGTGGCCTCTGTGCATTAGTCTTAGTGAAGGAGGTGTGGCCTCTGTGCATTAGTCTTAGTGAAGGAGGTGTGGCCTCTGTGCATTAGTTCTAGTGAAGGAGGTGTGGCCTCTGTGCATTAGTCCTAGTGAAGGAGGTGTGGCCTCTGTGCATTAGTCTTAGTGAAGGAGGTGTGGCCTCTGTGCATTAGTCCTAGTGAAGGAGGTGTGGCCTCTGTGCATTAGTCCTAGTGAAGGAGGTGTGGCCTCTGTGCATTAGTCTTAGTGAAGGAGGTGTGGCCTCTGTGCATTAGTCCTAGTGAAGGAGGTGTGGCCTCTGTGCATTAGTCTTAGTGAAGGAGGTGTGGCCTCTGTGCATTAGTCTTAGTGAAGGAGGTGTGGCCTCTGGGCATTAGTCTTAGTGAAGGAGGTGTGGCCTCTGTGCATTAGTCTTAGTGAAGGAGGTGTGGCCTCTGTGCATTAGTCCTAGTGAAGGAGGTGTGGCCTCTGTGCATTAGTTTTAGTAAAGTAGGTGTGGCCTCTGTGCAGCTTCCTCCTCAAAGAATCAGATTTTCTAGATTGTTGTATCAGCTGTAAGTGTTTAATGGGAAAGAGGAAATGATCATGCTCGGGCTTGTTAAACCGATCAGCTGTGTGAAAGCCTGGGATCTTATATAACCCACATTAGCCTTTATTACATTGCCAGATGTGCACAAAGTAGGATATCATGGTTTCCAGTAAAACAACTCTGTACCAGAGCATAATGTTTTATATATTCATTTTTCCATAAACTGCATATTTCATTATCTTGAGGTCTTTTTTTTTTACAAAAATCGGAACTGCTCAGGGGTGTTTTTTTGAATATGAATTTCAGTTCACTCGCATTTCCCAGAGGTGCTCGTTAGAGATTGTGCAAGCAATAGTTCGAGTCTCGGAGAAGATGGAAAAGTTCCAGGGCCGTTTGTGTACACGGTTTCAGGCAGAGAAATATTTTACAAATGTATAATTTATTATATAAATCTCTTAAATGTGACCACTTCCATGTTAAAAGCAATATACTTTTATACAAAACTGAGCTGTATGAAGTTCTAATCTGTATGTTTGCCATAAATTGGTTTTATTTGCTCTCAGATGTGAACGAGGACTCGTGCACTCGGTCTCGGTCCAGCAGCACTCCGAAGATGAAAACCTCAGTGGGGAATAGGAGTCCAGCAAGAGAGAGTGAGAAAGAAGCATTAGGTGAGAACATGCACAGGGGTCACCAGATGTTTACAGGAGATTCTAAACGGTCTGCATTTTAGAAACCGCAGCGGTCGAAATGGACCTGCTTTACTTTCCATGGTCTGACATTGACTTACTGTAGAGTAAGAACATCAGGTTTATATCTTTAAATAGAATAGAACCGAGCTTTATAGCCACCTGGGTCAAATTCTTTTTTATGTTGCATGACATGAATAACTTATGAACAATGAACGTTCACATTCATTGTTTAATAGGGTCAGAGCTTAATAGCAGGAGATCATCCACTCCAACCTATGTAAAGTAGATCTTCATGGATTTGGCTTCATGCACAGGAACTTTGTCATGGTGGAACAGGATTGGGTCTCCTAGTGAATGGAAAATTCCATGCTGCTGCATCCAGAGACGTCCTATACAATTGTATTTTCCAATCTTCCCGAGTGTGGCAACAGTTTGCAGAAGAAGCACATATGGCTGGAAAAGTCAGGTGTACCAATACTTTTGGTCATATAGTATATCACCAGGAAATAATTACTGATCCATATATACAGAATATTATTATTGCTAATATCCCTGTTATTATTCCTAGTAGTAATTGTAGTGTTATTGTGGGGTTTTGCCACCAAACTAGTATATAAAAGTTATAATTTAATAATAAACATAAAAGTTTTAATTAATTTAAGTTACATGCTAATCAGGTAAACAGAACAGTGCAAATCAGGTGAACAGTAAGTAGTGCAAATCAGGTGAACAGTAAATAGTGCAAATCAGGTAAACAGTAAGTTGTGCAAATCAGGTGAACAGTACAGTTCAAATAAGGTAAAAAGTAAGTAGTGCAAATCAGGTAAACAGTACAGTTCAAATCAGGTAAACAGTACAGTTTAAATCAGGTAAACAGTACAGTTCAAATAAGGTAAACAGTACAGTAGTGCAAATTAGGTAAACAGTACTGTTCAAATAAGGTAAACAGTAAGTAGTGCGAATCGGTAAACAGTACAGTGCAAATCAGGTAAACAGTACAGTGCAAATCAGGTAAACACTAAGTAGTGCAAATCAGGTGAACAGTAAGTAGTGCAAATCAGGTAAACAGTGCAATTCAAATCAGGTGAACAGTAAGTAGTGCAAAAAACAAGCAATTCATTTCCTTCTCAGCAATCTTCGCTTTCCATTATTCTGGTAAAAGTTGTTCTTTGTTTCATCTGTCATTTAGGATGCTTCTTGCACTTCCTGCATCCTGAATCATTAGTTACACACTATGTGTACAGTATACAATGGGAAGTTTCTGAACACCTGTCCATCACATCTGCATGATCATCTCATTCCAGATTGATTCCCTCCTTTCTGTTATAATAAGCTCGTTTATGGACTGAATACGCCCTGTGGATAAATCAGTGCTAATATTATGCAATTCTGACATTTAAGCTACATGATGCTCCCTGGAACACACATGGTGTTTTGTGAAAAGCCTCCTCCAGAAGCTGTTATCACACATCGCGTGAACTTCATGAGCCCCTTTGACATTAAATAATGACTCAGCATTGCTCCTTCGACATGCCGCTGGTCACAGTAACTCACGCTGTTGTCACGTATTATACACACTTCTGGTTTAAGACCAGCCGTTACAACGTACACCACGATGATGGAATTTTATACACTTGTAGAGATACACAATGATGCCAAAAGTATTGGGACACCCGGCCTTTCTAGCCTGATGTGTTTCTTCTCCTGACTGGGAGCAAACAATTGTATGGGACGTCTTTGGAAATGATAAAAGGACATTTTCCCTTCACTTGAACTCGGAGACCCAAACATGTTCCAGCATCACAACGCTCCTGTGTACAATGCCAGCTCCATGAAGATCTGCTTTACATGGGTTGGAGTGGAAGATCTCATGCTATAGAGCTCTGACCTCAACGTGGAATGGAAAGGTTGAAAAGCACATATGAATCTTATGGTCAGGTGTAGGTGTAGTGGAGCCTAATAAACTGTTCACTGTTTCTGTGTGTGAGCGATAGAGAGACTTCCATTCCTTATTACTGCCACTGCTCCTCCACTGAGTTCTGTATGAACAATGTTGAACATGTACAAAGTGCTGTCAGACCTGCACTGTTTACCATTTACCTGATTTGCCCTGCACTGTTTACCTGATTTGCCCTACACCGTTTCCCTGATTTGCGCTTCACCGTTTCCCTGATTTGCGCTTCACTGTTTACCTGATTTGCCCTGCATTATTTACCTATTTATGTTCTGCCCCGTTTACCTGATTTGCCCTGCACTGTTTACCTGATTTTAGATTAAATTTTCAATCAATGGATAAAAAGATCTTTTATGTTTATTATTTATTGTTATATTTTTTATAGTTTGATGGCAAAAAAAACATCACAATAATACAAATACTACTACTAATAATAATATAATCATATTTTTTATCAATGGATCAATAATTATTTTATGCACCTACACTATATGACCAAAAGTATTGGGACTCTTGACTTTTCCAGCCATTTGTGGTTCTTTGGAAGCAGGAACATGACATTTCCCCTTCACTTGGTCAAGGAGGTCCAAACCTTTTTTTTTTCTCACACTGGCCCAAAACCACTATCATTATATCTGCAGAGCTCCAAATCAAATCCTTCTCTTTTTCAATGCTTTATTTCACGCTCAGAATGTTTCAAAGAGAAGAAGAAATTATTCTATGGTGTCCCCGTTGATTCCACTCGTCTCCTGAAGGCGGTGTGCTTTTCCCAAAGTCATTCACGTTCTCGCCTCACGTGTACGCTGCGTCATGTGGCTTTATGTCATGCAGACGTGAACGAGTCGTATCGCCGGGCTGTGGAGCTTCAGCAGGTGTTGGCGAAGGAGCTGAGAGAACTTCGTGAACAAAATCACAGTCTGACCGGACAGAAGGAGGTGCTGGAGAGGACGTGCTCAGAGCAGACCCAGCAAATCCTGCAGCTTCAACAGCAACGAGCACACTCGTCACGAGAGAGAGGACACGCCATAGGTCGGTACTATACTACACTACACTACACTACACACACACACACACACACACACACACACACGCTCTTAATCATAAAAGTTATAATATTGCGATTTTATTCTCGTATTGCTACGACTTTAATCACGTGTTATATAACACCTGCATGTCTTTGATAACAGGATCATTATATTTTCGTTGCGTGTTTTCAGGCAACAGTTCCGAATTGCTGAGTCTGAGGCAGCAGGCGCAGGAGCTGGTGGACGAGAACGACGGATTAAAGATGACGGTGCATCGGCTGAACGTGGAGCTGAGCCGATATCAGGCACGATTCAGACCGTTGACCACAGCTGAGGTACAACTATTAAGAAAATCAACATGAGATTTGTCCAATTGTACTGTTGAATTATCTGTTCCAGTACCTTTGTAAAATTACGTCACCACTGGTGCCATGTTCTAAGTTGTCCAACACGTCTAGACGCATACGAGGTGGTATCAAAAAAAGTTTATAGACTAGTTTTTTAACATGCCAGCAGATGGCAGCACAAGATTGCACGCACAGTCACAGGGAGCACCGACCTTCATAAGTCAGTGTGACAACTGTCTCATATTCACCTTTTGACCTCAAACCCCCCTTAAAAAATAAATAAATAACGGAACCTGCCTTGCTGTTCCGAAAGCCATTACCCACTTGGGCGTCCGTATACCAACCACATCAATCACACCTTCATTCCAGTCATTAATAAAAACCCAACAAGAAGCTTGTAGGGGAAAAAAACTTTGGATGTAATTAAATATATGAGATATTTGATTTACTAATGTATAATAAAAAAACAAAAGATCAAATAAATCTTTAACAAGATGCTTTTGTCGGGGCGATCGATCCGTAACGTAGTTACACACAAGATAATTTAATCAATGCAAACATTTCGCTCTGATAAGCAACAAAAGACATTAGTGAACAATATTTTTTTCTCTTTATTATGGCCCTTGGAGCAGCCCAGGATAATGAGAGCACATTTGCACTGGCTGCTGTGTCATGCTGCAGCCATTTACAGGGAAAAACGTCTCTCAGGCTCAGAGCTATTTGTCTGATTTTCCAGCCGTGGGGTGGTGGTGGTGGGGGGTTGGGGGCTAATATTACAGTAATGATATACAGCACTGCCTTTCATCTCTGTCAGCCTGATTATTGCATTAGAAATGATGATTTGCCCGTATTATAATTTCAAAACGCCACGAACACGAGCTCCGAGACGTCGCCTCCATCACATTTCATTTTTCTAGATGAAAATGCTGCACGTTTTGTTTTAAATCGCAAATTTGTTTCCGAAACTTTTGCCGTCAAATTCATACCTGATCAGTAAACTGTTTATGTTTAGTAACCCACAGAACCTGTGAAACGTGTGGAGTTTCTAATGATTTTTGAGAGACACGCATGTTCCTTTGACCAGACGAATCTATAAATGTCCAGATGTTCCACTTTATCCTCCCTTAGCATGAAGAACAGCTTTACACACTCTCAGCATCCTGACACTTTGTAAAACTCGCCAATGGTGTTCTTCACTTGTTGGAGATCATCTCAGAGCAGTTCAGTAGGATTGAGGTGCTGTGTCTGGGCAGGTCGAATCCCTGACAGATAAACACTCCAGACGACGGCTCTCTAAATAACTCTTACAGAGTTCAGACGTATTCGTCGCTTCGGCTTTTCGTCTTCGTGTTTGGTGAAGTCGCATCCAATGAGCCGCAATGAAGACGGAACTGCATGGTGATGAAGTCTGGAATGGGAGCCATGTTGGTTCAGGATTCCTTTTAAATTCCGGAACCTTCCCTGCTCCAAAACAACCCCAGATCATTAAACTTCCACCTCCATGTGTGAGTGTGGGGGTGAGGGAGTCTGATCACATCTTGTCTCCTGTTCTTTGTCCTTCATAAGTTCTTCTGGTAGAGACAAAAATGTCCCATTTGGACTCCATAGAATTTTCTTCCACTTATTTACTCTCCAATTACTGTGTTTTTTTTTCCCGTTTACTGAGTTTGTTGCAAAAGAAACGCGTGTGTCTCAAAAACACTTTTCACAGCCGCCGCATGTAAACATGTGAACATCTCAAAGTTCTGTGCACAGGTCAAACCATTAAGCTCCATGTTTGACTGCAGGGGTGAGGCAAAATGTGTTTCTACAGTAGTCAGCCAGTAAATCAGATAAATGTAAGCTGGCACTATTTCATTGACAATTTCTGAGGCTTTCTAGCTGAAGCTGTGATGAACTTCCTTCTACCTTGTGCTTGTTAATTATCTGTTATCATACAAAAGTACAGTTCTGGTCAGAAGTTTGTATGCATTACACTTTTTAAGGTTTTTGAAAGAATTCTCTTTAAGTCTGCATTCATTTGATCAAAAATACAGAACACAGTAATATTGTGAAATTATATATCAAAACATTTCTGTAATTTTTCTACTTCTAATTAAATCATAGTCAAAAATTTCATTTTTTTTTATCTGAATTATTGTCTGTCAGCTTATGACCAAACTAAATGTTTTATATTTATGTTCATATTCATGTTTATATTTATTATTATTCATTATTATATTACATATTTCATTATATTATATTTGATTAATTATTAATTATTCATATTAATTATATAATTTTTTATTTATTATTCATTATATTATATATTATTATATTTTTATTATTATATATTATTATTATTATTATTATATACTATATTATATATTATTCATTATTCATATTTATGTTTTATATTTATGTTCGTATGTAATACAGTTTATATAAATTTTCCCAAATTTCGATCCAAAATCTTGGAATATTTTCCCAAATTCCCCACATGAAGTTCTCATGGTGATTTTCCGGAACGTCTCCGGTCTTTTGCAATCCTAAACGTATTTTTGTTTCAGCTGACAAATAACTCACACCTGAACATCCGACCAATCAAAATCCACTATCTCAACAGGCCCAGGTGGAGTCATGAGTAAAATATTGTACTCTTATGAGAATTAATGATATTATATTCTTGGCCTCAGATACCTCACACTTCTATTACATCCATTACATGATGGAAATGCTTGAACACAGGGTCTGATGCAGGTGGGAAGGTTTTACAGCTCAATCCTGGTTAAATAGTGCATGTAATTTATTGCCTAATCTGTGTGAAAGTGTGCATGCAGCAGCGTCTGGGAGTTTCTAACCCAGCGACTGTGGTGTCCCACAGGAAGGACTTTTCAGATCTCTGGCTAACTGGGGACCGGACGCAACATGCTTTTATTTCACAACTCAGATGTGACTCCTTTCTTTCTATTTTTTTTTTTCAGGATTCTGTCTCTTTTTTTTTTCTCTCTGTCTCAGCAGGGAACTGATCTGAAGTTAATGAAAATCTTCTCACATTGTGACTCATGTTACAGAATCGTCACGTCCTATTTGTGTGTGTGTGTGTGTGTGTGTGTGTGTGTGTGTGTGTGTGTGTGTGTGCGTGTGACCGGATAATAGGGATAATATGGATTATAGAGCAGTTTGGAAGGGAATAACTTGATCAGATCTGTGGAGCAGCGATAAAAGGAATTTAAAATGATGAATGGAAAAGAAAACAATTTACAATAAGAGAAAAACATGTCGTTATCTATAGGAAATGACTTAAAGAAAATATAACGTAGTAAAGAATGCATAATAAGTGATCATTTCACACCACAGCTTCACCACAGTGTTGGTTTTATGGGGTTTTTCTCTTCAGTCTTCTCTCTGTATTGCAGTGTCCTCGTAACAGTGGTCTACCAGGGAAAGGGCCGGCGCCTCCATGGCTGGTGAGTGAGACTAACGACCACAATCAGGTCACATATGAGGGGTCAAAGCTACTAAAAGCTCATATTTAGAGTATAATGTGTAGTGAGGAGTTGTACAGTTATTTACAGTCATGATTGTTTATTGGTAGAGATTAGTGAGGACCACACAATTATTACTTTTAGCCAGAAAGATAAGATTTCTTTTTTTTTTTCTTTTATTGTAAAACCCCGTTGTACGAGCATAATTCATTCTTGAAAATTGCTCGTAGTTCTATTTGCTCGTACGTTCGAACTGATTTTCCCCATAAGAATGAATGTAAAAGCGATTGAATCCGTTCCGAGATCTCATTCAATCGCTTATTTCTACACCTAAAAAGTATTTGTAGCCTATTTTAACAAACAAATACACGGCAAATTACCGTAATGTAAAAATCATTTAACACTTACTCTTGTGGTAGTGGTTGATTGCGAGTGTGAGACACACATCACGCTCGTAACCTCCTCGGTTTCCATGGTAATTTTATCCACTTTCGTTTTCACGAAAGCACCATCACTGATTTTCTTGGGAGACATTTTTCAGGATTTCTAGTGAAATAAAAATATAACACTAAAAAAAAGTTAAGTTTTTGCTGCACTGAACAATGAGAGCGACCGAGTGATACGTCATCAACTAAGCGACTGATGCGACCCTCTGCGAATCGGGAACCGGCAGCGTGGGTTTGCTCGTGCCTTCGAAATTTGTTTGTGAAACAGGGTAAAATTTTGCGAGCAAGGTCGCTCATATCTCCGTTTGCTCTTACTATAGGTTGCTCGTACAACGGGGTTTTACTCTATTACATTTCAACCATTTGTTCATTTGTTTTGAGGTTTCAGCCTCATGTTTTCTTGAAATGTTCGTTTCATTACGTTTTCTTCTTCTTCTTCTTCTTCTTCTTCTTCTTTCGGCTGCTCCCATTAGGGGTCGCCACAGCGGATCATCCGTCTCCACACCACCCTGTCCTCTACATCTGCCTCTTTTACACCAACTACCTGCATGTCTTCCCTCACCACATCCATGAACCTCCTTTTGGCCTTCCTCTTTTCCTCCTACCTGGTGGCTCCATCCTCAGCATTCTTCTACCAATATAATTTATGTCCCTCCTCTGCACATGACCAAACCATCTCAATCTCGCCTCCCTCACCTTGTCACCAAAACATCCTACATCGCTGTCCCTCTAATAAACTCATTTCTAATCTTATCCATCCTCGTCACTCCCAACGAAAACCTCAACATCTTTAGCTCTGCTACCTCCAGCTCCACCTCCTGTCTTTTACTCAATGCCACTGTCTCTAAACCATACAACATCAGGTCTCACCACAGTCCTATAAACTTTCCCTTTCAATTTTGCAGATACCCTACTATCACAAATCACTCCTGTCACTCTTCTCCACCACTCCACCCTGCCTGCACTCTTTTCTTCACTTCTCTAACACACTCTCCATTACTTTGCACTGTTGAACCCAGGTACCTGAATTCCTCCACCTTCTGAAGCTCTTCTCCTGCAACCGCACCACTCCACTGCCCTCCCTCTCATTCACACACATGTACTCTGTCTTACTCCTACTGAGTTTCATTCCCCTTCTCTCCAGTGCATATCTCCACCTCTCCAGGCTCTTCTCAACCTGCTCCCTACTCTCACAACAAATCACAATATCATCCGCAAACATCATAGTCAGGAGACTCCTGTCTGACCTCGTCCGTCAACCTGTCCATCACCACTGCAAACAGGAAAGGGCTCAGGGCCGATCCTTGATGCAGTCCAACCTTCACTCTAAACCAGTCTGTCGTACCTACTGCACACTTCACTGCCGTCACACTGTCCTCATACATGTCCTGCACCACCCTTACATACTTCTCCGACACACCTGACTTCCTCATACAGTACCACAACTCCTCTCTTGGCACCCTGTCGTCGCCTTCTCTAAATCCACAAATACACAATGCAATTCCTTCTGTCCTTCTCTATACTTCTCCATCAACATTCTCAAAGCAAATATGGCATCTGTGGTGCTCTTCCTCGGCATGAAACCATACTGTTGCTCACAGATGGTCACCTCTTCTCTCAGCCTGGCTTCCACTACTCTTTCCCATAACTTCATGGTGTGACTGATCAACTTAATACCCCTGTAGTTACTGCAGGTCTGCACATCTCCTTTATGCTTAAAGATCGGTACCAGCACACTCTTTCTCCATTCCTCAGGCATCTTCTCACCTTCCAAAATCCTGTTAAACAATCTGGTCAAAACCCACTGCCATCTCTCCTAAACATCTCACGCTTCCACGGTATGTCATCTGGTCCAACCGACTTTCCACTCTTCATCCTCTTAATCGCTGCTCTCACTTCCTCCTTACTAATCTTATCTACATCCTGCTTCACCATCTCCACATCATCCAACCTTCTCTCTCTCTGATTTTCCTCATTCATCAGCTGCTCAAAATACTCCCTCCACCTTCTCAACACACTCTCCTCACTAGTCAACACATTTCCCTCTCCATCCTTTACTGCTCTAACTTGCAGTACATCCTTTCCAGCTCGGTCCCTCTGCCTGGCCAATCGGTACAAATCCTTTTCTCCTTCCTTAGTGTCCAACCTCTCATACAGCTCCTCATATGCCTTTTCCTTGGCTTTCGCCACATCCCTCTTAACCTGCTGCCGCATCTCCTTGTACTCCTGCCTACTTTTCTCATCACTCTGTCTATCCCACTTCTGTTTTGCCAACCTCTTTCTCCTTATGCTCTCCTGCACTTCCTCATTCCACCACCACGTCTCCTTGTCTTCCTTTCTATTTCCAGATGTCACACCAAGTACTTTTCTAGCTGCCTCCCTCATCACTCCTGCAGTAGTTGCCCAATCATCCAACACCTCCTTAACACCACTGAGCCTCTCTCTGACCTCTTCCCTGAACCTCACACTACACTCTTCCTCCTTCAGTTTCCACCATCTTATTCTTCTTTCAGTCCTCACTCTCCTCCTCTTCATCCTCGCCTCCAAAACCATCCTACAGACCACCATCCTATGCTGTCTAGCTACACTGTCCCCTGCCAACACCTTACAGTCGCCAATCTCCTTCAGGTTGCATCTCCTGCATAGCACATAGTCCACCTGTGTGCACCTTCCTCCACTCTTATCGTCACCCTATGATCCTCCTTCTTTTTAAAATAAGTGTTCACCACTGCCATTTCCATCCTTTTAGCAAAATCTACCACCATCTGCCCTTCCACATTCCTCTCCTTAAAACCATACCTACCCATCACCTCCTCATCACCTCTGTTCCCTTCACCCACATGCCCATTAAAGTCCGCCCCAATCACTAACCGTTCTTTCCTAGGTACACCATCTACCACTTCATCTAATTCACTCCAGAATCTTTCCTTCTCCTCCATCTCACAGCCAACTTGTGGAGCATAGGCACTGATGACATTTATCATCATCCTTCAACTTCCACCTTCACGATCATCACCCTATCAGAAACTCTCTTCACCTCCACTACACTCTTACTGTACTCTTCCTTCAGAATCACCCCTACACCATTTCTCTTTCCATCCACACCATGATAAAACAGTTTAAACCCACCTCCAATGTTCCTGGCCTTACTCCCTTTCCACTTGGTCTCCTGAACACACAACATATCTACCTTTCTCCTCTCCATCATATCAGCTACCTCTCTCCCTTTACCCGTCATAGTACCAACATTTAAAGTACCAACCCGAACCTCCACTCTCCTACACTGCTCCTTTCCCTGCCGTCTCTGTAGACGCGTTAATTATCTGTTATCATACAAAAGTACAGTTCTGGTCAGAAGTTTGTATGCATTACACTTTTTAAGGTTTTTGAAAGAATTCTCTTTAAGTCTGCATTCATTTGATCAAAATACAGAACACAGTAATATTGTGAAATTATATATCAAAACATTTCTGTAATTTTTCTACTTCTAATTAAATCATAGTCAAAATTTCATTTTTTTATCTGAATTATTGTCTGTCAGCTTATGACCAAACTAAATGTTTTATATTTATGTTCATATTCATGTTTATATTTATTATTATTCATTATTATATTACATTTTCATTATATTATATTTGATTAATTATTAATTATTCATATTAATTATATAATTTTTTATTTATTATTCATTATATTATATATTATATTATATTTTTATTATTATATATTATTATTATTATTATTATATACTATATTATATATTATTCATTATTCATATTTATGTTTTATATTTATGTTCAGTATGTAATACAGTTTATATAAATTTTCCCAAATTTCGATCCAAAATCTTGGAATATTTTCCCAAATTCCCCACATGAAGTTCTCATGGTGATTTTCGAACGTCTCCGGTCTTTTGCAATCCTAAACGTATTTTTGTTTCAGCTGACAAATAACTCACACCTGAACATCCGACCAATCAAAATCCACTATCTCAACAGGCCCAGGTGGAGTCATGAGTAAAATATTGTACTCTTATGAGAATTAATGATATTATATTCTTGGCCTCAGATACCTCACACTTCTATTACATCCATTACATGATGGAAATGCTTGAACACAGGGTCTGATGCAGGTGGGAAGGTTTTACAGCTCAATCCTGGTTAAATAGTGCATGTAATTTATTGCCTAATCTGTGTGAAAGTGTGCATGCAGCAGCGTCTGGGAGTTTCTAACCCAGCGACTGTGGTGTCCCACAGGAAGGACTTTTCAGATCTCTGGCTAACTGGGGACCGGACGCAACATGCTTTTATTTCACAACTCAGATGTGACTCCTTTCTTTCTATTTTTTTTTTTCAGGATTCTGTCTCTTTTTTTTCTCTCTGTCTCAGCAGGGAACTGATCTGAAGTTAATGAAAATCTTCTCACATTGTGACTCATGTTACAGAATCGTCACGTCCTATTTGTGTGTGTGTGTGTGTGTGTGTGTGTGTGTGTGTATGTGTGCGTGTGACGGATAATAGGGATAATATGGATTATAGAGCAGTTTGGAAGGGAATAACTTGATCAGATCTGTGGAGCAGCGATAAAAGGAATTTAAAATGATGAATGGAAAAAGAAAACAATTTACAATAAGAGAAAAACATGTCGTTATCTATAGGAAATGACTTAAAGAAAATATAACGTAGTAAAGAATGCATAATAAGTGATAATTTCACACCACAGCTTCACCACAGTGTTGGTTTTATGGGGTTTTTCTCTTCAGTCTTCTCTCTGTATTGCAGTGTCCTCGTAACAGTGGTCTACCAGGGAAAGGGCCGGCGCCTCCATGGCTGGTGAGTGAGACTAACGACCACAATCAGGTCACATATGAGGGGTCAAAGCTACTAAAAGCTCATATTTAGAGTATAATGTGTAGTGAGGAGTTGTACAGTTATTTACAGTCATGATTGTTTATTGGTAGAGATTAGTGAGGACCACACAATTATTACTTTTAGCCAGAAAGATAAGATTTCTTTTTTTTTTTCTTTTATTGTAAAACCCGTTATCTGAGCATAATTCATTCTTGAAAATTGCTCGTAGTTCTATTTGCTCGTGCGTTCGAACTGATTTTCCCCATAAGAATGAATGTAAAAGCGATTGAATCGTTCGAGATCTCATTCAATCGCTTATTTCTACACCTAAAAGTATTTGTAGCCTATTTTAACAAACAAATACACGGCAAATTACCGTAATGTAAAAATCATTTAACACTTACTCTTGTGGTAGTGGTTGATTGCGAGTGTGAGACACACATCACGCTCGTAACCTCCTCGGTTTCCATGGTAATTTATCCACTTTCGTTTTCACGAAAGCACCATCACTGATTTTCTTGGGAGACATTTTTCAGGATTTCTAGTGAAATAAAAATATAACACTAAAAAAAAGTTAAGTTTTTGCTGCACTGAACAATGAGAGCGACCGAGTGATACGTCATCAACTAAGCGACTGATGCGACCCTCTGCCGAATACGGGGAACCGGCAGCGTGGGTTTGCTCGTGCCTTCGAAATTTGTTTGTGAAACAGGGTAAAATTTTGCGAGCAAGGTCGCTCATATCTCCGTTTGCTCATACTATAGGTTGCTCGTACAACGGGGTTTTACTCTATTACATTTCAACCATTTGTTCATTTGTTTTGAGGTTTCAGCCTCATGTTTTCTTGAAATGTTCGTTTCATTACGTTTTCAATCACGCTAATTCTTCTAACCTTGTCTGTGGAATCACTTAGCAACGGCTGTAATCGTTTGCCATTTAGGCCTCATCACTGATGCCTCATGAACACAATGGAGGCTAACAGTCTCACGCTTGTCACATTGTTTCATAGTGATTATTGTGAATTTCCCTCTGGGAGGAATAAAGAGATCGGTCTGTCTATAGAGGCGATGATCTGTGTGTGATGCTGTCAGAGCCTAAAGCGTCCTCATGGACTTTCATCCCTTCTGCTCTTTCACTTTAATGCCTGCAGTTGGACATGAAATATTTATCCCCGCTCATATTGGCGTATGAGGACCAGCTGAGCGAGAGGGACCAGCTCCTCAAGTCCTCCGAGGTGAGTGTGTGAGCGTTCACGTCAGTAAATAACGGTAATAGGGCTGTGATTGGTCAGTTTGCATGTCAAAGTTAAATTACTTTTTACTCGATTTGCGAAAAATCAGTCGTCCCTTTTAATTTACAAACGAATAAAAACTGCTCACCACTGCCATTTCCATCCTTTTAGCAAAATCTACCACCATCTGCCCTTCCACATTCCTCTCCTTAAAACCA
This sequence comes from Silurus meridionalis, assembly GCF_014805685.1. NCBI lineage: Eukaryota > Metazoa > Chordata > Actinopteri > Siluriformes > Siluridae > Silurus > Silurus meridionalis. Next base: position 1,819,138 of record NC_060909.1, read on the forward strand.
TACCTACCCATCACCTCCTCATCACCTCTGTTCCCTTCACCCACATGCCCATTAAAGTCCGCCCCAATCACTAACCGTTCTTTCCTAGGTACACCATCTACCACTTCATCTAATTCACTCCAGAATCTTTCCTTCTCCTCCATCTCACAGCCAACTTGTGGAGCATAGGCACTGATGACATTTATCATCATCCCTTCAACTTCCACCTTCACGATCATCACCCTATCAGAAACTCTCTTCACCTCCACTACACTCTTACTGTACTCTTCCTTCAGAATCACCCCTACACCATTTCTCTTTCCATCCACACCATGATAAAACAGTTTAAACCCACCTCCAATGTTCCTGGCCTTACTCCCTTTCCACTTGGTCTCCTGAACACACAACATATCTACCTTTCTCCTCTCCATCATATCAGCTACCTCTCTCCCTTTACCCGTCATAGTACCAACATTTAAAGTACCAACCCGAAACTCCACTCTCCTACACTGCTCCTTTCCCTGCCGTCTCTGTAGATGTCTTCCTCCTCTCCTTCTCCTCCTTGACCAACAGTAGCCCAATTTCCACGGTACCCTGTCGGCTAACGATACCTGTGGCGGTCGTTGTTAACCCGGGCCTCGACCGATCCGGTATGAAATTCTCATTTGTGATCCGCATATTTGATTTGGCACGTGTTTCGCTGGATGCCCTTCCTAACGCAACCCTCCCCATTTACCGGGCTTGGGACCGGCACTAAGAATGCACTGGCTTGTGCCTCCCTAATGGCTGGGTTCGTTTCATTACGTTTTCAATCACGCTAATTCTTCTAACCTTGTCTGTGGAATCACTTAGCAACGGCTGTAATCGTTTGCCATTTAGGCCTCATCACTGATGCCTCATGAACACAATGGAGGCTAACAGTCTCACGCTTGTCACATTGTTTCATAGTGATTATTGTGAATTTCCCTCTGGGAGGAATAAAGAGATCGGTCTGTCTATAGAGGCGATGATCTGTGTGTGATGCTGTCAGAGCCTAAAGCGTCCTCATGGACTTTCATCCCTTCTGCTCTTTCACTTTAATGCCTGCAGTTGGACATGAAATATTTATCCCCGCTCATATTGGCGTATGAGGACCAGCTGAGCGAGAGGGACCAGCTCCTCAAGTCCTCCGAGGTGAGTGTGTGAACGTTCACGTCAGTAAATAACGGTAATAGGGCTGTGATTGGTCAGTTTGCATGTCAAAGTTAAATTACTTTTTACTCGATTTGCGAAAAATCAGTCGTCCCTTTTAATTTACAAACGAATAAAAACTGCTCAAACGCACAGCAGGTCACAATCAGGATAAATGTGATAGACATCAATCAGTGTTTGACTCATTAATAGCATTCTATTATTATGTTGCTGTGTTAAAAGTAACGTTAGAGACTTTTCACATAAACTGCGTTGATTAGGCGAAGCGACAAAAATAATAATATGAACATTATAGTTATAATAAATCATAGTACTTTCGATACATTTGAAGGCAAAAACTTTTGTATTTTCACTCAAGTTTAAAGGGACACTTTTACTCTTACCGGAGTCACATTTTACTGAGTGTATCTACTTGAACTCATCAACATGAATTGTGTAATTTATCCACCATGTGTACTTTGTTCTTGGACATTTATAGTGTGCAAAAGTCTCTATTGGACTGTAGAACACTGGTTTGTGAGAAATATAAAGTACATGCTCTTTATTATACATGTCTAATAAAATAAGAATCCAGGTGTGAGGTGTTACAGGACCTTATTGGGCGATTTGGGGGTAAAGTACAGCGGAGAGCATTAAAATAGTGAAAGGTCTCACAGCTTATACCACCTTATTGATTATCACCTTATACATGGATCACTTCCCAGCTTTGAGGAGTTCAAGCTGTTATTGACGTTTACTGAGTTAAACTGACTGAATGGAACAATTTTTTTCAGTCATAAAGCAACTACAGAATAAAACACGACTGGTCACGCTGCTATACGCGATTAATTAGTGCTGTGGTACTGGACACCACAAGTCAGGAGTTTTAGTCCGTTTATGTTTACCACATTCTCAATCATAGCCTGTCTTGGCTTGGACTCCATAAGATGTGGTCTTGATAAAAAAATCAGTGAGCTATTATGATAATGCATTATATCACAGTGGGTGTCTAATGGCATAATGCGAATAGTATTAGACACACACACACACACACACACACACACACACACACACACACACACACACACACACACACACACACTCTTAAAGACACACTGGCACACAGGCAGCTTTTTTCAAAGGTTTGAGGTTTATAGTAGAGGTCGACCGATTCATCGATTTACCCGATTAATTGGCACCGATAGTTAATTGAAACTATCGTCTATCAGCAAAAATCCATACCGATAGTTTTTCCGGTTTCTGGTCCGCTGTCAGTACGAGAGCGGCCACTAGAGGTGAATCACTGACACCACGTGCTGTTTTTGTTGGGTTTTTTGTATAAAGTTCAGCACTATTTTACATGGAGTGTTATGTTTGTGTCTCTGTATCCGTCAAATCCACTATGGGTCCATACCACGTTTTGTCTCAATACTAAATACAATACCAGAGACATTTCAGGAAAGAAATAACTGTATGATGAAAAAATCCCCTCGTGCACTTTTATTACACGCCTTGTGTTTTCACGTGAGCCTGATGCAGCGGCGTGAGGTGAAGAACATCGTACTGTACACACACTAAACACTCAGCTTAGGAATTTTTTCCATGTCCTCGTAGGAGGAATTCAAGAAGTTGAAAACACGCATGGAGGAGGTGATCGCGGAGAACCAGAAGCTTCATGCAGAGCTCAGCAAGAGTAGCAGTGTCAGTAATAAGGAATGGTAAGTCGAACACACACACACACACACACACACACACACACACTAAATGGACAGTTTATTAGGTATAGCTACACAAAGGTTTGTCGGCACCTGACCCTAACATTCGTATGTGCTTCTTAACTTTGAGGCCAGAGCTCTATAGCAGGAGATCTTCCACATCTTCCCAACCATCTAAAGCAGATCTTCATGGAGCTGGCCTCCATGGTTTGTATCTCTTGAAGGCAAAATTTTATGCCACAGCATCTATAGACATCTAATACAATCGTGTGCCTCCAAGTTTGTGGAAAGAGTTTGGAGGAGAACCACATGTCCTGTGAATCATTTCTTAGGGATGAATATAATATTTCACCCATGTATTCTTTAAATGGGTTGGAGTGGAAGATCTCCAGCCATACAGAAGATCACCTTTGGGATGAATGTAAACGCTGACTGCACCCCAGGCCTCCTGACCTCACCTACATCAGTACCTGACTTTACTAACACACAATTTGTGGCTGAATGAATCTCCACGAATCTCAAATAATCTTCCCAGAACTTATTATGAGAGTAAATGTGGACTAAATGTGGAAATTGGACATTCAATAAGAAGCACAAACCAATTTTATGGTCAGGTGTCCACAACGTGATGTCCATATATTCAATTTTTTTTTCTGTGTGTGTGTGTGTGTGTGTGTGTGTGTGTGTGTGTGTGTGTGTGTTTGTAGGAAGCAGTTGCAGGACCAGGCACGGTTGGTGTTGGAGGAGAATCAAGTGCTCATCGAACAGCTGGAACTGCAGCATGAGAAATCCAAAGAGACACAAAGCAAACACACACAGGAAGGTAAAACACACACACACACACACACACGCACACACAGACTGCTACACAATAAGGCCAAAAGTATCGGGACACCTGACATTTAATGCCGTATGCGGTTCTTCAGCAAACAGCAAATTGCTTTGGATGCTGGAACATAAAATTTTCCCTTCACATGAACTAGGAGACTCAAACTTGTTCCATAAAGATCTCCTGCTATAGAGCTTCAACCCTACAATGAATGTGAACGCCGACTGCAACCCCAGGCCTCCTCACCTTCTCACCTACATCACTACCTGACCCTTCTAACACCCTTGTAGCTAAATGAATCTCCACAAAGAATTTAGTGGAACATCTCCCCAGAAGAGTGGCGCTCATTATAACAAGAAATGGAGACTACATGTGGAATGAGATACCAATTTAATAGCTCAGGTGTCCACAAACTTTTGGCCGCACGGTGTCATTCTCCGTACTGTGAGGGTTTTTCTTCATGTCTCGTTACAGTGTGTAAGATCTCGAAGCAGCTCATGTTGCTGGAGGCCGAGAAGCAGAACCTGGAAGGCGAGTTGGAGGAGGCGCATAAAGAGCTCTGCACGCTGAAGGTGAAGCTTCAGAAAGCTGGCTTGGCCCTGGAGAACTCGGTCAGCCGCGCTGAGCACACCACCACCACAGAGAAGCTCAAATGGTACGCTGGAGAATCTTTTTTTTAGGAATTTTTTGACAAATTATTTACTTACTTTTAAAGAGGATGCATTAAAATGACACTTTGACCATCTGACCATCCAGCACACTGTCCAGGTAAGTCCAGGATTTTCTCTGTTGATGGATCTCAGCGGTGGATCCGTGATGGTCATCAGTCACCGATGAGGCGTATAAACGATTCGAGAGATTATAGATCAATCATCTACAGCTGGCTAAGGGGAGCGTAGAGTTTTGAAATTATTGGCACCCTTTAAGAGAGCAGATTTTTTTTTTTGAAGGGAAAGATTCAGATGCTTTTCTCTTATCTGGAGAAACTCTGGATAAATTGTTACCTCTGGAACATGTTTTCCTGGAGGAAAAATTAATTTGAATTGTTCAGCACTGAAGGTTGGTGGTATCTAATGCTTAATTCTGCAAAACATCAAAATCTGTTAGTCCAAAAAGCCTTGTGTAAAAGTATGAAGCTAAGACTTGGACCGAGGTTCAAGATATTTGAGGTTGTGGGTGGTGTACAAGCTCTTGGTGTTTTCCTGGTTGAGAGTCCGAATGGCCTACAAAAAAAAGATCCTTTTTATTGTCCGTGTCAACCTTTAGGGAGAGGAACCTCGAGTGCAGCAGAGAGAAGAGTTTGAAGTTTTTCCTCGTCTTGAAAATGAAATGAAATGAAACAGAAACAAATGCAGGAACTTCAATGGTCCTGTTTTTTTTTTTTGTCTGGATCTTCATGCAGACACAAGATGCCAGAACAGTTTCAAATCACCTTGCCATAGATTCCTCAAGTCCTTAGATTTGTCTCTGGATGAAACCAGCAGTTTGCCGACACGTGAAATGCACTTATTTATTTTTAGGTTTATTGATTCTTTCAAATATTACGATGGATTGTTTTACTACTGCCAGAAAACACACACACACAGATCTGGTGACTCCATAGACCATAGTGTAGTGTCAAAATGATCTTAATCCCAAACCCTTAGTGAACAGCAAACCCTGTGTTTGTGGGCGGAGTTACCCTGAGAGAGACTCCTCCCACCAGGATAGACCCAGTGAGTGGACACCTGGCTTAAAAAAAAAAAACAGCTTCCTCATTCCCACCTATCTGTATGTCTGTGTCTTCTTCATAGGAAGCTGGAAGAAGAGGAGAAGAGGAAGTGTACGGAGGTGGAGGGGCTGCAGGATCGCTTGGCCAATCTGCAAGCTGAGAAAAAGACTTTTCTTTTGGAGAAAAACGACCTCAATGCGCACATCCAACATCTGGAGAGCGAGCTGCAGCTGGCACGCCAAGCCAACAGGTGCACCTTCAACACCTATTCAACATATGAGACGTCAGAAATGTTTTCCCACCCTTTAATCCGATATTATCTTGTCCTTCGTCCACACGTTCCTTCGGTTCCAAACTTACAGAACCCGGGAATGACGGATAAAAAGATTTCGTCTTACACTTCTATCACCACTCTCTCTCTCTTCCTCTCGTCTCTCTGTCTCTCTGTAGAAAGGCTCAAAGGCGCATCGATCTTCTGAAGCAGCAGATCGAAGATTGTTTAGAGAAGGAGCTCGTTGCTCACCGGTACCTCACCAGCGTCGTGATGCTCGCGGAGAAAACCACGTACGAGAGAGACCAGCTCATACACATGGTACTAAATTCACACACACACACACACACACACACACACACGCAATATTAGTGATCAGCACCACACTCTTGAGCCAAGCCATACGAAACGAGCAAAAGTATTGGGACACCGAACTTTTAAACCCAGATGTGGTTTTACACTCCAAATTGCACTACCATTCATTAATCACGCCATCATTCTATTGCTCTATCAGTTACAGTGCATCTTCCGGTTTTACATTCATGGACTGCACAATCATGTAAACTGATAAGTAATAATCCAGGTGGAGGTGTGAGGTGGTGCATGTTGTGGAGGTGAAGAACATCTCGAGGTGAGCATTAAAATGGTGCCTTATACCAGGATCACTTCCCAGCATTGAGGAGGTCAAACTGTTGTTAAAGTTTGCAACAGAAAACTGACCGAATAGATTATCTTGCAGCGGTGTTGGTGTGAGGAAGCATCTTTTTATATGACTTGATCACACACACACACACACACACACACACACACACACGTTGATGCATCGATTTAAAAAAGTTGGCATTTGTAAGGCGAAGCATTTTCGACATATTTGGAAAAAAACTATTTATTATTTACATTTTTTTCTATTGCATCATATCGTATCCCATTGAAGTGAATGGAAATCAGATCGCACGTGGGGACAGGGGGGGAATCGTATCACATCGATAGCTGCTTCATATGTCTTTAATGTACCGTATCGCTGGCTATGCTTTATATGCTTTATAATCGCAACGCCCTCAATTATGCGGACGCACATCCCTAATACACACACACACACACACACACACACACACACACACACACACACACGAGACAGGTTTTGGCACATGGCACCGCGGCAGAGGCGTCACACACCTCATTTAAACAGCTAATACGATTACATTATGCGTAATTTATTCGATTAGACTCGATCATTAGTACTGACATCCCAGTTAATGCAATTAAACCACGTCGAATTGTCCGCAGAAACATCAGTGTGCTTACAGAAACCACGCAGCTCATCTCTCTCTCTCTCTCTCTCTCTCTCTCTCTCTCTCTCTCTCTCTTTCTCTTTCGGGTTTTTCTCATTAGGAAACTCAATACGTTATTGAACAAAAATATATCCCATTTCCTGTCATTTATTCAAAGCTCCATTTCTTTCTTTTTATCGTTCCTTCCCTGCTGATCTGCGACCTTCAGTCAGGTGTGGTCTTCTTCTCCTCCTCTACTCCTCTAACTCATCTTTCTTTACACCTGTCTCAATTTCACTGTTTGTCTTTATCACTCTCTCTTGTCTTTTCTTTTATTTCTCTCTCTCTCTCTCTCTCTCTCTCTCTCTCTTGCTCTCTCTCTCGCTCTCTCTCTCTCTCTTACTCTCTTTCTCTCTCTCTCTCTCTCTCTCTCTCTCTCTCTCTCTCTCTCTCTCTCTCTCTCTCTCTCTCTTTCTCTCTCTGTGTGTGTGTAATCTATCCTGTTTCCTGTTTCCCTCCTCAGGCCTCATGTCTGGAGAAAGACAAGCAGGGCATCATCACCCGCATCTTGGAGGGCACGGTCCGCCTCGGAAAACTTCAGGAAAAGGTCAAGGTAAGGGCACGACTTAACACCAAACACACACACACACACACACACACACACACACACACACACACACACATACAGAACTAGGAGACCTAAACCTGCAGTGTCAAAGCTTCACAGCTTAACACAATCTGAGGTGTATACATGTGTATACGTGTTATTTCTCTCTCTGTGTGTGTGTGTGTGTGTGTGTGTGTGTGTGTGTGTGTGAGCACCCTAATAAAATGTACACACATACACTGAGACAGAATCACACAGACATACAAAATTTTATTAAATAAACCTTTCATTATCCACACACACACACACACACACACACACACACACACACACACACACACACACACAGCCTAAGATGCTGATGAGACCTCATGTGTCCTCAGTAGTGTGTATTGCAGGTAACAAAGCAGTTCTCTGGTGGATCTTCTGCAGGTTCACTTCACACGTGTGTACTTTACCTCACACAGATGTGTACTTTACCTTACACGTGCGTGTACTTTACCTCACACGTGCGTGTACTTTACCTCACACAGGCGTGTACTTTACCTCACACAGGCGTGTACTTTACCTCACACAGGCGTGTACTTTACCTTACACAGGTGTGTACTTTACCTCACACAGGTGTGTACTTTACCTCACACATGAGCAGGACTTCTATCCCGACGGTTGGAGCCTGAGGTTCCATCTTTCTTTTCCAAAATGCTGTGAGTCACTTTTGTAACCTTCTGCTCTGTTTATTCCTGATCACTCCGGAGAATTGAACGTGCTCCAGAGTTTTGTTATCAGATCCGGGCTATGAAATTTCATACTCACGTGTCGAGACCTGAACAGAATACCATCTCTGCAGTTCAGTTTCCATAATCTAAGAACAGAACAGAGGAACGAATGAATAGAGAAAACGAATCTCTCTCTCTTTGCAACTCTCCAATCAGAATCTAAATTCAAACAGGATTAATTGGCGTGTCTGTGGTACACGATTGTGAACGCAATCACAAATACATACACCATAAACTGATACACAAACAAATGTATAAATATATTTATACTTGGTCAGTGTGAATAGTGGATTTTGATTGGCTGGAAGGAGTTCAGGTGTGAATAGTGGGTTGTGATTGGCTGGAAGGAGTTCAGGTGTAAATGGAGGATTGTGATTGGCTGGAAGGAGTTCAGGTGTGAATAGTGGGTTGTGATTGGTAACCATATGTGAACCTGTAACCTTAGTAACTTTCAGTTATTTTTCCATCCAGAGTGAGACAGTTGTGTACACATTTCCTGATGTCTGACCTTCATGAAGGATTTTTGCATCATTATTAATAAAGATTTGGTTCAGGGCCACGTAAATCACATACAATAATTCAGACACTTGGAAGCATGAGAATGTGAATCACATTAGATTTGTCCTCTACTTATCTGCCCGTCTCTCTTCGTCTCTTTTTGTCTCTGAGTTTGTTTAGATGGTTTGAAGCTAACTGAGGAAATTATCTCAGTAAGGTTGAATGAAGAAGAGTTTCCCTTCACAAAAGATTTCAAGTAGAACCATTTAAAAGTCATGAACTATCCAAAAACCCTTTAGGAACCCTTGAGGAACTTTTAGAAACCTTTCAGTAGCCCTGTAGGAGCCTTATAGACCGTGTCGAGCAGTAAGTGCCAGGAAGACCTTCTCTGCTGTCCTAAACTCCAATCAGATTTCAGTCATCATATGTTGCTGGGGTCAATGAAATCTGCCTCGAGGCCTTCAGAATCAACAGTGCGGTGCCTTTAGTGTCAAGAACGTGACAATGAAGGTTGATTGAACCAAATAATTGATATATAATATGATGAGATGTTCTGTAAGACACATTACACATTATTCACTTCAAACCTGTTCCAGCATCACAATGCTCCTGTGCACAAAGCAGCTCCATGAAGATCTGCTTTACATTGAATGGAAGTGTGGGGAAGATCTCCTCCTAAAGAGCTCCTATTTGTGTGTCAGTGTGTGAGAGAGAGAGTGTGTGTGTGTGTGTGTGTGTGTGTGTGTGTGTGTGTGAGAGAGAGTGCACACATGGCAAAATTATCTTTAAGAAAGAAAAGTATAATGTGAGAGCAGCTGCAGTGTGTGACCGAGTGTGTGTGTGTGTGTGTGTGTGTGTGTGTGTGTGTGTGTGTGTGTGTATTTGTGCTAACCTCCACATTGTCCCTCTAAACCCTGCGTGTGACCCAGCGGAGCTGATGTCTGTCTTCTATGTGGTCCAGATGCGAGGCGTCTCTATGGCAACAGCAGGCGGACAGGGATATGTTCAGCCTGACTGCTCAGACATCGGGTACTATGTAGTAACAAGCAGGGAAGGCTGTGTGTGTGTGTGTGTGTGTGTGTGTGTGTTTTTGCGTGTGTGTGTGTTTTCCCCCTCTTATCCCTTTCACACTTTCCAGTAATTCGGTTTTGTTTTTGGGTCAAAGTCTGGAGATATCAGTATTCAGCACGTGTACTCGGTCAGGTCGGAGCGGTGAGGCCGAGCGCACTGACACAGCGCCGGATCCACACTCTGTAATTACACTCTGTGTTTCCACACTGTGTTTTCTCCTCCTCTCTCCCTCGTTCCCTTTCTCCTGTTCTCTCTCTCCCGCCCTCCCAGGGGCAAAAGTGATGTGACACATCACTCACATGTGATTGATTTCATGACCTTTGAAGAAAATAAGTGCTTTATGGATGAGAATGAGGTGTGTCTGCAGATGTGTTACGCCAGATGTGAACTACATCAATAAAAGAAAAACAACAAATATAATAATTTCACCTTATGATCACCATCATCATCATCATCATCACCATCATCATCACCATCTTTACTATTATCACCATCATCACTATTATCACCATCATCATCACCACTGTCATAACCATCATCATCATCACTATAATCGCCATCATCATCATCATTATCACCGTCATAACCATCATCATCACACTTAAACCCGTAGAACATCATATTCCAACTGTGTTGTGTCTCTTCATAAAGAGGGGAGGTGGTAGATTAGTGGTTAAGGCATTGGATCAGAAATTCAAATCCCAGCACCACCATGGTGCCACTGCTGGCCCTTGAGCAAGGCCCTCAACTGCTCAGCTGTAAGTCGCTCTGGATAACCGTGTCTGCAAAATGCCATAAATATATAAAGACACACAAAAACCTCAAGGAAATTCACTTTATTTTGGAAAGGCTCTTTCACCAGACACTTCTCCAGCTCCAGGATACAGAGCTCCAACCCTGAAACACTTATTCCATCTTAAACACAGTTGTTTTCCTGGAGACCGTGTTGGAGGAGCATTACATGAAGGAACGTACACTAGGAATCATTTCTCTTTGACAGCCACATGTCCTACAGTACGCCATTAACGTTAGACATGATGTACACTTCTGCTGACATGTAGGGGGCGTCGTACCTGGACATTCTGGAATGACGTCATGTACCAGAATGAATAAAATAAAGAAAAGCAGAGCAGAGTCCGAGTTGGAGTTGATGAAAAGGGGAGCACGAGGTGATCTCAAAATGTTTTGAGACTCGCTCTGTAAAGAAGAAAACACTTTATTTATCTACGTTTGCACCCCATCACCTTCAAAACAGTCCCCTTGCACAACAATACTGTGCACACAGTGTTCTTCTGAAACGTGTCCTGGAAGTCTTTTTTTTATGTGTTAAGCATCTTCTCTTTGGATCTCCACAACATTGTCAAAATGGCAAGCTGGATCTTCATCTTCAAGAACAGGGGGAAGTCCTTAGGAGCCAAATCTGGTGAGTAGGATGGAGGCGTAAATGAGATTGTTTTGTTTCCGGCAAGAAACAAACATGTGAGAAGAGCTCGATGACTGGGTGTGCACGTGGTCAGAACAGAAGACATGGTGACGCACGTGGTCAGCATAGCGCCAGTTCCTGATGTACACAGGACAACTTATGAAGGTCGGTGCTCCCTGTGACTGTGCATGCAGACTTTTGCTGCCATCTTTTGGTGTTACGAAATGTCTTGAAAATGTTTCAAACCACCTCGTACTTTTGCCTCGACAACAAATAAATGGGAACTCTTAAGAAGAAACATGAAAATGATTGCTGGCTCCTGAAGCTTGGCCGTTATACTGACATTAAATACAGCAGCACATTATATTTTTTTCTAACGCAATGAACGCCATGTAACGGAATCCTGCAAGTGTGTGTGTAAGGCAAAAATAGATTAAATATAGATTCCATACTCCTGTGGGAGTATTATTTAAGTCTCCATCAGTAAACTGGTGATAATCTCAACAATGATGGAACTATAATGAATAGGCATTTACTGTTGAGGATGAGGATGGGTTCCCCTAAAATTTCTTCCTACCTCAGTGGTTAAGGTTTTGGGAAGGTTGGGGGTTTTGAGGCAAGCTGCCTCTTTTGGGGCCCTTAACCCTTTTGTGCTCCAGGGGAGACCCTGCACTCTGACCCCAGTGAAATTAATAAAAATCGAAAGCCTGAAACCTCGAATCTTTCATCCGAATGGAACTTACAGGATCTGTGGTGTATTCAGGGCAGTCTCAAACCCCTCGAGTACACAACCTGGAAACACTTCCCCAACTCGACCAATCAGGTGTTGACTCACAGATTGTCCAGAAATACAATGATTTTGGAAGAACAGCAAGAGAGACCCCTCATGGGCATATGAGGCCCCATGTCTACTAGCAGAAATTTACACCAGACCTCAGTCATCAGGCATGACGTTTGTTTTGCATGTTAAGAAATGAGGCAGGTTTGGTAATTTGATTGGATAAGCTGCAGTCTTTTGGTGTAAATACCATGTGACGTCTTTCCACATCATGTCAGCATTGTTGGTATGGCAACACGAAATGCCGTATCCAGCTGCGTTTCTCTGGAAACTGTTTTCATCAATGGACCAAAATCTAATGATGAATCTGTCCGCATGGTGTCTAAAATTCCACATTTTTATAAACCTGTGTGAAAGCAATATCAGACAATCCAGCTGTGGCACTGAATATCAGCACAGCTGGAGCAACCTGATGTTCATTACAACAGCACTCTCGCTTATTGCTGAAGTGTATTAGCCCCTCAACACATACATCATAAGTGTGTAAGTTCATCGTTCCCGTCGTATCCGGTCAGCTTCTGCCAGAGCAGTCACATAGACCTTGGCAAAGACACTGGCAGAATCCATAAACGAGACACACAGTAAGGCTGGTGGGCACGAGGCTGACACACACAACCCCCAGAGTCACTCTTTGGATCACCAGTAAGTATATTCCTAGCGGCAGGGACCCAAAGTAAAAGAAACCCAACAACCATACGAGAATCCGTGGTATGTGGTTGCAAAACTTGGTGAACGCGTCTTGGTCTATGGTACCTCCATGTGAGGCCATCGATACGGAGTCCAGGCTGTGCTCCCCGTAGTCATCGGAGCTACCCATGCGACTGGGTGAATGCTGCGTTTCTCTCTGGACCTCCATAATGGTGATGACCAGGCAGTTGGAAGAGTCGTGGTAGGGGCTATTGCTGGATGACAAGCTCTTGGGTGTTAGCACCACCTCATTGCCATGGTCTGAGCTCCAGCACTTTTCCCGGAGTGCCAGGAAGGCCATGATGTTTAAGTCGTCCGGCAGCGCCGCCACCTCGTAGTCGCTAACTCTCGTCTCGTGCCGGCAGAAGGGACAGCAGATGCAGCCCGAGCTGTCTCCGATGTCCAGGATCTTGTTAAGGCAGCGAGCACACACCCGGTGCAGGCAGTCCAGTATCTTAGGCTTACGGCTTTGGATGTTGTAGCGCTGGTAGCAGATCTTGCACTCCATCTCATCGCTGGTGTTCGTGGCATTGGGGTTAAAACTAGCGCTTGGATTTAAGGAAGCGTTAGCAACCGATACGGGGCTTTCCCACACACTAGGCTGGGTTTTAGCATTGGGATTAGCATTTGCATTAATGTCGTTGCTGGGATTAGCAGGCCTCTCCTCTGGTTCAGCCTGAGTGCAGCTCATCTTGGCATCATACTCTGTAGAAAACAAGAGAGAAGAACTTTAATGTGTATGAACGTTGTTGTGGATGTGTTTTTATTTAGATTGCTTACAAAAAATCTGAATAAAGTCACCTTTTGTTCCCACCCAGGTTATTAAATCTTATATATAGACTGGAGAATTTTCTTCATGCTTTAGTGGATTGTCTGTAGCATCTGTCTGAAAACCCAAGCAGGAATATTAGCTGTAAGTGAGAGAATAAAATGGAGCAGGATCTTTCCCATAACTAATAACCCGCAGGAGGATCAACTTTTCTGTCAAAGCCATCTGTTTCGGGTTTTCCACAGCAGAGAAACGTGGCATGCAATTAATCCCAAATTAATTATATCACAGAGACAGAGTTGTGGAATGCTGGATTTTAGGCAGATGTGTACAGATGTGCATGCTTGGATTAAACCCAGGCTGTAGCTGTCAATCAAATAAATTAGGGTGAGAGAGGGAGATTCATTAATGTCTTCTCTCTCGCTCTCTCTCGCTCTCTCTCTCTCTCTCTCTCTCTCTCATCAGTATCATCACATACTAACCTTTTGGCCGAAACTGAGTACAGATTTATGAAAATAATAAATAAATAAATAAATAAATACAACCCCAGTTCCAAAAAAGTCTGGGTGCTATGCAAAATGTAAATAAAAAACAGAATGCAATAAGAATAGATACCATTTTAAGAAAAGAAAAAGGTCATTTTGAATTTGATGGATGCAACAAGTCTCAAAAAATAGGGTCAGGGCTGTGTTTTGAACTGTGTGGCATCACATCTTCTCTCCACAAACATCTGGGAACTGAGGAGACCAGTTTTTAAGGTTTTGGCAGCAGAACGTTGTCCCATATGTGTCTGATACAGGATACATGATCAACACTTCTGGGTCTTCTTTGTTGTGCTTTTTGTTTCATGATGCACCAAATGTTTTCAAATGGTAAAAGGTCTAGACTGCAGGCAGGCCAGTTCAGCCCCCGGACTCTTCTATTATGAAGTCATGCTGTTGTAATAGATGCACTATTCATTTAGCATTGTCTTGCTCAAATATGCAACATCTTCATGAAAAAGTTGTTTTCTGCACTGGTGGAGCCTTTCCAAATGAGCAAGCTGCCCATTCCACAGGCCAGATGGTCCCGGTCCTCTTTAGTCCAGAGGACATGGTGTCCATGGTTTCCAGAAAGAAATTTAAATTTCGATTCGTCTGACCACAGAACAGTTTTCTATTTTGCTTCAGTACATTTTAAATGAGCTTTGGCAAAGAGAGGATGGCGATGTTTCTGGATCATGATCACACATTCCTTCTTCTTTACATGATAGAGATTTAACCTGCATTTGTAAAAGACATTGCAAACTGTGTTTACAGACAATGATGGCAGAATTTCGATCCTGTGCTCAGTATTCCATCGTTTCATGAGGAGCTCATCTCTCTCATACACAATCTACACCAAGGAAGCGTGTTTTAACCTTCAGATCGCTGTCACAAATCCTATGTTTCATAACAAGTCCAACATTCAGAAGAAGCTGCGGGTTTTTTCAGGGAAGTGGTGTTCTGTCCCGGCCCTGAAATAGACTGAGCTCTGCATATTTTATAGACCTCCTTGCTCTTACAAACATGGTGCAGCTCTTATTCGATAAGATAAGCAGCATGAGGCCTTCCTGAGGAAACAGTACAACATCCTGGACCAGAATTAGGATTCGAATTAGGAGGAACGCCTTTCTTTTTCTACCAGACTTGAGAAACCTGCTATGAAGGAAAATCTTCATCGTTTTGATTTGATTATAAATAAGTTGACTACCTTTGTACCCACTATGGCCAAAAGTTTTGGGTCACATGTGTTTTCCAGCCCCTGTGCTCAAAGCCAGCTCCATGAAGACCGGCTTAACATAGGTTGGAGTGAAAGATCTTATGGTCTTATGATTTTATGATCCACTACAGGATTGAAATTTTACATTAAAGAAACACACTAGCAAGCTCTTACTGCACTGAGTCTCAGCTCGCTCTCCTCTAAAGACCTGATATCATTATCTGCAGCTTTTTGTTCCCATCAATTACAGACCTGAGGCTTGTTAGTGATCTGTATCACACTGTGCCACTTTTATGGTTCATTTGAAAAAAACCCCGTCCATAATCATGGATTTTATGTTAATGTTGATGTTTACTGCCTTGTTTTTGCCCCAGGATACTGGTCATCACACTGCTCTCGCCAGATCAGAAGACAGAGCCGATCAATAGGATTTATCACTTTAATATGACCACAGAGTTTAATGGTGATCGTTGCATATCCCCCTGAGGCTCATCTCAGGCTTCTGACATCATAAACCTGATGGGCAAATCAGAGCTCTCGCCTCCTGTAGTGTTCCTCACACACTCAGACAGGAAGACTTCCCCTTTATACAGCTGATATCTTATACAGTAACGCCATTTATCTATCATATAAAAGTGTTATTGTTGTTATTGTTATTATTATTATTATTATTATTATTATTATAATTAAGGCAGTTATTGGGATGAGGAATGGATTTTTATCAGCCACATGTGTATTTTAATATACTGTACATACTTCTGTCTGCCTGCCTGCCTGCTATCTACAATATATTTTTTAGAAACATCTATTTCTCTCGCTCTCGCTCTCTCAATTTCTCTCTTCTTTTTTTCATAGACACACCTATCTCTCTCTCTGTCTGTCTGTCTGTCTGTCTGTCTGTCTGTCTGTCTGTCTGTCTAACTGTTTATCTGTGTATCTGTCTGTCTGTCTGCATCTATCTATCTTTTTAAAAACTAAAAATTAAAAATCTATTTTTCTTTCTCAATTTCTCTCTACTTTCTCTCAAACACATCTGTCTGTCTGTCTGTCTGTCTGTCTGTCTGTCTGTCTGTCTGTCTGTCTTATTTAGAAACATCTATTTCTCTCTCCTTTTTTCTCCTAGACACACAATCTGTCTGCCTGTCTGTTTTTGTCTCATTCAAACACACATTGTTCTCTCTCTCTCTCTCTCTCTCTCTCTCTCTCTCTCTCTCTCTCTCTCACATACACACACACACACACACACACACACACACAGGGTGTATCGGCTGAACCCCTTTAAAAAACAACTAAACATCATATCAATCCTGTTGGCACTAAATGGTGCGCAAAACAAAAAACATCTGGTGAGCTGCAGGTCTGCAGGTGATTCAAACCTGAAGATTGAATGGAACATGAAAATATTTCCTCATTCTTTTCACTCGCTACTAATAATAATAATAATATCTCCTTATTGCCCATTAATTATTTATTACTTTTTTTTTTTTTTTTTTTTGGAAGATATTTCACCCCGATTGCTCTTGATGTATAAAATCAATAATGAATCCACTTCCAGTGTATTTACATTTTACTGATAACCTTCTGGAGTCTGGGCTCAGAACCTGAAGTAAACATCTACACTTTGACCTCTGTTCTAAAAAAAACATTCCCTTGGCGTTTGCATTTCCATGGTCCGTGCCTTGTATCTCAGTCTCTACCTGGTCTTTTTCTGATCTCTGTAGAGTCACCTGGTGGAAACTGGACTTTTTTTTTTTTATCTAATTTTCCTGCACAATGCACCTCTATATGTGCACACTGTGTATCTGTATCGAGCTGCTCTTTGCTCATGACCTCATACCTGCACTTTTTATGCAACTCCAATTCCCAAAAAGTTGGGACACTGTGTAAAATGTAAATAAAAACAGAACTCAATGATTTCCAAATCTCTGTTTTATTTACAATAGAACATAGAAAACATATTAAATGTTTAAAGTTAGAATATGTACCATTTTAAGGAAAAGATAAGGTCACTTTGAATTTTATTGCTGCAACAAAAAGTTGTGACAGGGCCATGTTTCCCTAACATCACATCACGTAACATCACGTCTTCTTTTAACAACATGTTTGTAAAAGTTGCTAAAGTTTTGAGAAAGGAATGTTGTCCCATGTGTGTCTGATACAGGATTCTATCTGCTCAACAGTCCTGGGTCTTCCTCGTTGTGTTTTTCACTTCATGATGCGCCAAATGTTTTTAAATGGCGGAAGGTCTTAAGGGCGTTAATGAGCCCATGCAGTGATTTTCATTACAGAATTGTGACTCTCTTAAATACAGTGCCGTCTGAGAGCCTGAAGATCACGGTATTGTATTGATTTTTCCCCCTTTTCCCTTGTGCACAGGGATTTCTCCAGACTTTTTAGAGACGTGTTGCAGCTATCAAATTCAAAATGAGTTTATTCTTTTCCCCAAAAATGGTACATTTTCCTCGGTTTCAACATTTGATATGGTTTCTATGTTCTATTGTAAATAAAATATGGGTTTATAAGATTTGCAAATCATTGTATTCTGTTTTTATGTACATTTTTCGCAGTGTTTCAATTTTTTTGGAATTGCAGTTGCACAACATAATATACTGTATGTACATGTGTCCTTATGGTTCAGTGTTTGTACCAGATGCAGGTGAGATACAGGATATAAACCTGCACGGCATGTTGCTGCTTTTTAAATGCAAGGAAAATAATGTTTATGCCTTTCTTCAGCCTTCAGCGTGTGTGTGTGTGTGTGTGTGTGTGTGTGTGTGTGTGTGTGTGTGTGTGTGTGTATAGAGTGTGCAGCTGCATGGGCTCGTACCCGGTGTGTGTGAGGAGAAAACGCTGCCACGCTTACGCTCCATTAAGCTGCATTAAGCGCTAATCACTGTTCTGCTTTAAACCGAGTCGTCTTATTGATCTCCTCCGCCGTCACAATCAGTGTGCGTGTTTCAGTGTGTCACAGTGTGTGTCTCAATGTGTGTTGCAGTGTGTGTCGCAGTCTGTGTCTCAGTGTGTCTCGCTGTATGTCTCGCTGTATGTCTCAGTGTGTGTTAGGGCTGGGCGATATGGCCTAAAAAAATTTTTTTTTTTAAATCCGATTTGCGATTTAAATCGATTTTTTCCCCCCTGCTTAAAATCAATCTGCATATGACAAACTAAAAAAGTTTATTTACCCTTCTGGGATTATAACCCACTTTGGGTTAAAGTGCAATCAGAAACAACAAGCCAAAAATACAAGATGGCGGCCCTGCCATTGTAAATTGTGAAAATAGAACGTAACATAACATAAAATGAGCAAACCTACAAAGAAAAATGTTTTATGAGTGTTTAAATGTGGAACATGATTGAAAATGCACCTGAGGTTTTGAGTGATTTTGCCTTTACTTTTCTCCAAAACTCCACAGTAAAATGAGATCAAATTTAACAGAGTAATAGACAGGGACACTGTAAATAAAAATAATTTGAAAGATTGAGCAAACCTATAAAGTAAAATGTTTTATGAGTGTTTAAATGTGGAACATGGTTAAAAATGCAGTGATGCTTGGAGTGATTTTGTCTTTACTTTTCTTAAAAACTCCACAGTAAAATGAGTTGAAATTTGAAATAAGAATATAAAAGACAGGGAGACTCTAAATAAGAATTATTTGAAAGATTGAGCAAATGTCAAAAAAATGTTTTGGGTGTTTGAATATGGTGAATCAAATGCTCTGTTTTTTTTGTTTCTTAACAGAAACGCGGTTCTGAAGCGTCTATACATGTATTTTGACCGCTCCCACCACTCATACCGTACGTGTACGATTAGACGCGCAACACTAAACAAAGTGCGGCTGCTTAACCGTGTATTTTCAAGAAGCGGCTGTTTAACCGCAGTCTTGTGCTGCCACTGTCTTGTTCATGTCGTAGGGCTCTACATCTCTCCCACTCGACAGCATGCCTCTGTTTGAGGTGCTGCAGTAAAGTGGTGGTACTAATACATTTGCTTGCTCGCTGCCATGTTGTTTGTGTATCTCTATGGAAAACGCGGGGGGAGGGCTGAGTTCGTTCAAAACTATGGAAGCCCAGAGGGGAGCGTCGGCGGACATTAAAGAGAAACCCGATTTTTATTAAAACAGATCGATATAAACTACACATTCGAGTTAATCGATAAAATCGATTTATCTCCCAGCCCTAGTGTGTGTCTCAGTTTGTGTTTTAGTGTGTGTTTCACTGTGTGTCTCAGTGTGTATCGCAGTTTGTGTCTCACTGTGTGTCGCAGTGTGTGTCTTAGTGTTTTCATGTGTGTTGCAGTGTGTGTTGCAGTGTGTCTCACTGTGTGTTTTTATGTGTGTTGCACTGTGTGTCTCTCACTGTG
The DNA here is from genome assembly GCF_014805685.1 of Silurus meridionalis. Taxonomy (NCBI): domain Eukaryota; kingdom Metazoa; phylum Chordata; class Actinopteri; order Siluriformes; family Siluridae; genus Silurus; species Silurus meridionalis. The sequence continues at coordinate 1,838,853 of NC_060909.1, forward strand.
TGTCTCTGACTGTGTGTCGCAGTGTGTGTCTCACTGTGTGTCTCACTGTGTGTCTCGCAGTGTGTTTCGCAGTGTGTTTCGCAGTGTATGTCTCATTGTGTTTCGCAGTATGTGTCTCACTGTGTGTCGCAGTGTGTGTCGCAATGTGTGTCTCAGTGTGTGTCACAGTGTGTGTCTTCATTAAAACAGATCGATGTAAACTACACATTAGAGTTAATCGATAAAATCGATTTATCGCCCAGCCCTAGTGTGTGTCTCAGTTTGTGTTTTAGTGTGTGTTTCACTGTGTGTCTCACTGTATGTCTCAGTGTGTGTTTTAGTGTGTATCGCAGTTCGTGTCTCACTGTGTGTCGCAGTGTGTGTCTTAGTGTTTTCATGTGTGTTGCAGTGTGTGTTGCAGTGTGTCTCACTGTGTCGCAGTGTGTGTTTTTATGTGTGTTGCACTGTGTGTCTCTCACAGTGTCTCACAGTGTGTCGCAGTGTGTGTCTCACTGTGTGTCGCAGTGTGTTTCGCAGTGTGTTTCGCAGTGTGTTGCAGTGTGTTTCGCAGTGTGTGTCTCACTGTGTGTCTCACTGTGTGTCTCACTGTGTGTCTCACTGTGTGTCGCAGTGTGTGTCTCAGTGTGTGTCTCATTGTGTGTCGCAGTGTGTCTCACTGTGTCTCACTGTGTGTCTCACTGTGTGTCGCAGTGTGTCTCAGTGTGTGTCTCACTGTGTGTCGCAGTGTGTCTCAGTGTGTGTCACAGTGTGTCTCAGTGAGTTTCTCACTGTGTGTTGCAGTGTGTGTCTCACTGAGTGTCGCAGTGTGTGTCGCAATGTGTGTTGCGGTGTGTCTCGCAATGTGTGTCTCAGTGTGTGTCGCAGTGTGTGTCTCGCTGTGTTTCGCTGTGTGTCTAATTGTGTGTCACAGTAGAAAGAAACATCACTCATAATCTTACACTCCAGTGCTCATGTTAGTTCTCACTCTCCAGTGTTCTGTATTGTTGAAAGATTTATGATAAAATTCTTGATGTCACCAAAATGAGGATGAGGTTCCCCTTTTGAGTCTGGTTCCTCTCAAGGTTTCTTCCTCATAACATCTAAGGGAGTTTTTCCTGCCACGGGTTCCACGGCTGCTCATCAGGAATAAATACACACCGTTCACCATCACTGTTAAATTCTGTAAAGCTGCTTCGAGACAATGTCTGTTGTGAAAAGCACTATACAAATAAACTTGACTTGACTTGTGTGTTGCGGTGTGTGTCTCAGTGTGTGTCTCAGTGTGTGTCTCAGAATGTGTCAGTGTGTTTCGCAGTGTGTGTTTTTGTGTTTCTGTGTGTCACAGTGTGTGTCGCAGTGTGGGTCTCAGTATGTCGCAGTGTGTGTCGCAGTGTGTGTCGCAGTGTGTTTTGCAGTGTGTTTCGCAGTGTGTGTCTCAGTGTGTGTCACAGTGTGTTTTGCATTGTGTCGCAGTGTGTTTCACTGTGTCGCAGTGTGTGTCGCAGTGTGTTTTGCAGTGTGTTTCGCAGTGTGTGTCTCAGTGTGTGTCGCAGTGTGTTTCACTGTGTCGCAGTGTGTGCAGCAGAATGAGGCAGGACAGTTTAATTATTAAAACAAGCAGCACATTCCACATAACACTCACTTCATTCATATTATAGATCAATACAATACAAGTGATAGTTGTTTTATCAGAAGAAGAAAATACGCTTTAGCTTTACAATTTAGTATGAGGACACCTGACCATATCACCATATGGTTCTGTGTTGCATTTCTACTAATAATGTAGCTGTTGGTGTTAACCCCTTGTGCTGTTTTCATCCAATCCCAATCCAGTATGGGATTAAATTCTCAAATTGCCCACAATTGAAATGTTTTATATTATTGATAAATATGTGTATAGTTATTTGAATAGTTGAAGATTTGATGCTTCGATAGGAGGAGTCTGATTCGACTACCGATCCCACAGTCGAATCTTCGCAGAGGTGTTCTGAAAGAGGATCATACCATTTTAGTTATAAGGGGGTGCTTAATGTCTGATTTTACATAGAGCTACTGTTTTTCTCCCAATAGCTTAAAATACAGCCTGTTATGACAATTCTGTGAATAAAAATGTGAAAAGAAGCTTTTAATGAATATTTTTATGTGCGTGAATAAATCCAAACCCCCTACTGACAGATTTAAGATTTCACTTTCACGATCCGTGAGCGACACAGGAGCGTCTCGGCAGCAGGGATTTAAATATCGAACAGCGTCTGGGAGATTCTATAAAGTTCTATAAATTAATTTTTGATTGTTTTTCGGGGGCATTGATGTTGTGCTGTACTCAGAGAGCGCTCTCACAGGTCGCTTTAGCCGATCTCATTTGATTTGCCAACACGTAAAATGCAAATCCTGTCCGCAGTGTGGCCTTTCTGCAGTTATTTATTTATTTATTGATCCGTACATCATGGTATGTTATACCTTTCAAATGTTATGAGCAATCGTGTGTGTGTGTGTGTGTGTGTGTGTGTGTGTGTGTGTGTGTGTGTGTGTGTGTGTGTGTGTGTGTGTGAAAATATATACACATTCAGGTGAATGAATTATAATAAGTTTTAGAACTGTCCCATGTCCCATGTTGTCTCTCGAACTCTGAATCATTTTGCTTTTCCATTCATCAGCTCCAGATGTTGTGTGTTTTGAATGTTTGTGTAATATATAATAATAAGTGTGTAGTGTTGTTGCCATGGTTGCTGTCCCCCTCTGGTTTCTCTGTAGAAACATCAGGGAGTATTTATTCATCTCTAGCTGAAATAATTGGGCTTCTCTGGCACGTTAAGGCTGTGATGATGAGCAGGTTATGATTAGAGCCTCTATGCTGGGAAGATGTGGAGATGAAGAACCTGGGCTTAAAGTCAAGCAGAAGCAGCCTGTAGTTCAGTTCTTCACGTTTCCTTTAATAAATATGTGATTTGAGCTGTTGGTATGTAAAAGTAGAGAGTGCTAGCTCAGTGGTTAAGGTGCTGGGCTACTGGTCGGAAGGTCATGAGTTCAAGCCCTGGTATCGCCAAACTGCCACTCTTGGGCCCTTGAGCAAGGCCCTTAACCCTCTGTGCTCCAGGGGCACTGTATCATCTCTGACCCCAGTTTTAGGACAAGCTGGGATACGTGAAGAAAAGGATTTTATTGTGCTGTAACATACATGTGACAAATAAAGCCAATTCTATTCAATTCTATAAAGCAGCCACAATGTGGTGTTTAAAAGCTTAAAGGTCATTTCAAGGACGCTTCCCAAGGACGCTTCCCCCCCTGTGCAAATGAATATAAAATGACGGGACATTTCCCGAGGCTTATTTCTGTTTTGGTTATATCTATGTTGATGATAATGTTCTCCCCACAAATATTCTCACAAATGTTGCTCCAGAATTGCCAAAGTAAGCCTTGATGATGATGATGATGATTTTTATTATTACTTCTGCTCTAGTTTATACATAAAGTTATTTCTTTCACTTTCCCATTCATACAATTATTCAATCAACCAATCATGTGGCATCCGCAGCCTGTATATAATGATCCAGACCAGCAGATAAGATCAGGCTCAGGTTCAGGTCTCCTTGTTCAAGTGAAGGGAGAATTTCATGCTACTGCATCCAAACTACAGCTAGCATGTGAAAGAGTGAGAGGAGTGAGTTTGATCAGCAGACTCTTCTCAGGAGACTCGGGGTGTTGTGTAGATGACACTGAAATGTCACCTTCTCACAAACATCTCTCCAGCTCATCTTCTCCACTTCTCTCTCAGCGTTCATCCAACATCACCTTCGGTTCCCTTCCAGAAATATCAGGAAGCCATCGTGCCATAAAGCAATAAAAACGTTATTGTTCGTATAAATAAGAAATAAAAATGATTAAAGGCCCATTTCATTTCTTCATTATTTTTTCTTTTTTTCAGCGATTAGTCGCCGCATGACAGCTGCTGTCAGAAACGATCGCTCCGGATGACTGACCGTGTCGAGTTTGTCCAGCGTTTGTCTCTGTCTGTCCACGAACACTGAGCTCAGAAATCTGCATCACGCCTGGAGATGAATATAGAGGCTTTTGCTTATAACCGTGTTTTTGTATTTTTTTTTAAGGTTGGACATCTATATTGGATCGGATTTGGGATTTGATCAGATTATGTACGGCTACTTAGAGTTTATACAAGGAATTATTTATTTCAAATCATTTATATGGCATTTGGCAGACGCCCCCATCCAGAGCGACTTAGTTATCTGAATTATACAGCTAAGCTATTGAGGGTTAAGGGCCTTGCTCAAGGGCCCAGCAGTGGCAGCTTTGTGATGGTGGGATTTAAACCCATGACCTTCTGATCAGTGGTCTAACATCTTATCCACAGACATTTTTTGATTGTGTTTAGATCAGAGAGTTTTCTCATTATTGATTATATATGAAGGAAGGAAATTATATTGTAATATGTATTTTATTGAAAAGATTTTTTGGTGTATAATAAGTTATTTTTACACATTTGTTCACTCCAGATTCTTCTGCAAACATCACCGCCACCACACACGGCTCGTCTGGTCTTACACCATTCAAGCTCTTCTCATTACTCTTTTTTTTTTTTTTTTAAAGATCCTAATTTTTATTTTTTATTTAATGAATATTTCTTAAACAAATGACACTTTGTTTCAGTTCAGTTCAGAAATCAGTTTTCAGTCGACGTCATGCTCCTTGTGGAAGCTCATCATCACTCAGTACAGATCCAGAAACTGTTAGGATGCTTCATGATTCTGTAGAAAAACTCTAAAGCCATCTCTTCATCGCATGGCTCCGCCCCCTTTTTCTCACGTGAAACCAATTGGAGTCGCAGCAAAACAGAACCAACGACCCGCTCGTTTCTTCAGTTCTTCATTTCACTAGCCAATAAATAGTGCTTTCATTCGTACTGATTTAAGGGGCGTGTCCTTTCGATAGCTAGCTTCAATAT
>NC_060909.1:1846291-1981291 GCF_014805685.1 Silurus meridionalis
TATTGTGTGTTTACTCAGTAAAAAAAAAACACACAGTAATCGGAGAGTGAATGAGTGAAAGAAAGTTCTGTGAAGTCCAAATGGAACATTTATGTCTCCAGCAGAAGAACTTATGAAGGACAGAGAACAGGAGAGAAGATGTGATCAGACTCTGTGATCAGACTCTCCCTCACCCCAACATGGTTCCCATTCCAGACTTCATCACCATGAGTTCCGTCTGGACCGCGGCTCATTGGAAGCGACTTCACCGTACAACAAGACGATGAGGCGAAGTGACAAATAGCCGTCTGGAGTGTTTATCTGTCAGGGAATCGACCTGCCCAGTCCCCGCACCTCAATCCTACTGAACTGCTCTGAGATGAACAAGAAAATCTCCAACACGTGAAGAACATCATTGGCGAGTTTTACAAGTGTTTGAGCCGAATGCCTGGACATTTATAGATTTTCTGGTCAAAGGAAATGAGTGTTACATTACAGAGTTTGTTGCATAGAAGCAAAAGGAACATGATCCTGGATCATACATGATCATACAGGAGATACCTGGAAGTGCGTTTTGTCCTTTAGCCGTTGAATCCATGCTCCTTGAAGGTGTGAGTGAGCAGAAACCCAACAGGTTTCTTCCTGCTAGCATTTCATTGTGAGAAATATTCGCACCTCTGGATTCCAGCTGTTCCCAGTCTAGAGCTGCCACACAGATGGCGAGGTAGTTGGTCAGTGGTGTTACATCAGGGGGTTCATGTCCACTAAATATATCACCAAGTGTGGCCAAATTCATAGACAAAATCCTGTGTCTAGTATTTGGCAGCTCAGTGGTTAGGACACAAGGTTGTGAGTTCAAATCCCAGAACTGCCAGCTTGCAGGTAACCACAGGATTGTCTTCTGGGAATAAATATAATATGGTAATAGTTTGATAAAGTGCTGTGGGATAACAGGGGGAAGCACAGTGGGAAAGATGTTGGGCATTCGATCAGAAGGTTGTGAGTTTAAATCCCAAGTTGCCACTGCTGGGCCCCTGAGCATGGCCCTCAATTACTCAAATGAGAGAATAGTAAGTCACTCTGGATAAAGGCGTCTACCAAATGCAATAATAAACACACACACACACACACAGTGAAATCTCAGTTCAGTTCATTAGCCCAGATAATAAACCTATTGGTCGATCCACCACTATCCTGACAGGCATTTAAATTGAGAAACATCTGGCTTGCCACATGTTCATTAGGCCAGATGTGCCCACATTCATTAACAGAACAGTTTTATATCCAAACTTCTGTGTGTGATGTTCATGATCATGGCCGTGATGAGCTTTTTGTGTCTGTATGTATAAACATGCTCCAGTATTTGCCCTGATACAGTAAAGTATCTTCATAACACTCTTATCTGGGGCAGTGGGGCAAAGAATGAACACACGTGGCGCACCAGACACACAGGGTGGGGTATAAATACCAATAGAACACACACACACACACACACACACACACACACACATTTGTACATTTCATATCAGCCCCAGACATCACTCGTCCTGAAAAAAAAAGAGAGAGGGAGAGGGAAAGATTTAGAGATGGATAGGGAGAGATAAAGACAAAAGAGAAGAGAGGGTGATATAGAGATAGGAGAAGAGAAGAGGAGGAAGAGACAGAAAAGGAGAGGAAGAAAGAGATGAAGACAAAAGAGAAGATGGAGATTGAAGGAGAGATTTAGAGGGAAATGTGGGGAAAATAGAAATGGAGGCAAGAAGAGATGGAGTGAGAGGGATGAACAGAAGAAAAGAGAGAGAGAGAGAGAGAGAGAGAGAGAGAGAGCGTAAGGATCGAAAAAATGAACATTTGAAGAAATTATGAAAATAAGGAAGTGAGGAAGGATTTACAGAGTAAAGGAAGGACGGATTGGAGGAATAAAGAAGGAAAGGAAGGATCGAAGGAGGGATGGAAAAAAGATCAAAGAACGATTTGAAGGAAGGAAAGATTTTTGCAGCAACGTGTTTGCAAGCTTTCTCTCTCTCTCTCTCTCTCTCTCTCTCTCTCTCTCTCTCTCTCTCTCTCTGAGGCGCACCAAATCGCTCCGATCTTCAGTTTGTCGTCCGTCTTCACCTAACACGTGTCCATCATCATCATCCTCATCATCATCACGTTACAGCGTATGACTTTGCACTTTTCCTGCTCCCCGTGTTCAGTGTTGGACGTGATGAAGTGTGTTTTTGTGTGAGTGAAGAGATGATGATCTCTGCCACAACGCAATGAGACACAACCCTTCATTTGTGTTCAGTGTGTAATTACTGTGAATCTCTCTGCCTCTTGTGAATACCACAATCTGTCTGAGGAGGGTGTAATCAAACACACACACACACACACACACACACACATTTAATTATGCACCCCAGGCAGAGCTGATCAGTTTTGCTCTCTGTGACCCCAACTGTCCAAACAATGCTCATACAGCTGCAGTGTTCAGTAGAAACTCCGAGACGTCTAGGAGAGGACATGTGTGTGCTTCAGTCGTCTAGTCGTCTTCTTTTAGCCTCCATTTGCTCTTTTAATAACCTCTACTCTTGTGTGGCGATTTGTTCTTGTTTTGTGTTCGTAAAGTCAGAGTCTCCCTGGACTATGATGTTTGTGGATGATATTGTGATTTGTGGTGAGAGTAAGGAGCAGGTGGAGAAGATCCTGGAGAGGTGGAGGTACACGTTGGAGAGAAGAGGAATGAAAGTCAGTAGGAGTAAGACAGAGTACATGTGTGTGAATGAGAGGGAGGGCAGTGGAGTGGTGCGGTTTCAGGGAGAAGAGGTGGAGAAGGTGAAGTTCAGGTACCTGGGGTCAACAGTGCAAAGTAATGGAGAGTGTGTTAGAGAAGTGAAGAAAAGAGTGCAGGCAGGGTGGAGTGGGTGGAGAAGAGTGATAGCAGGAGTGATTTGTGATAGAAGAGTATCTGTGAGAGTGAAAGGGAAAGTTTATAGGACTGTGGTGAGACCTGAGATGTTGTATGGTTTAGAGACAGTGGCATTGAGTAAAAGACAGGAGGTGGAGCTGGAGGTAGCAGAGCTGAAGATGTTGAGGTTTTCGTTGGGAGTGATGACGATGGACAGGATTAGAAATGAGATTATTAGAGGGACAGCGCATGTACAACGTTTTGGAGACAAGGTGAGGGAGGAGAGATTGAGATGGTTTGGACATGTGCAGAGGAGGGACATGGGGTATATCAGTAGGAGAATGATGAGGATGGAGCCACCAGGAAGGAGGGTTTATAACAGGTTTGGAAATCCAAGTTTCCTTAATATTAAGGGGAAATTTCATGCTCCTGTATCCAGAGACATCCGATACCATTGTGTGCCTCCAAGTTTGTGGTAATGGTTTGGAGAAGAACCACATATGGCCAGAGAAGGCAGGTGTCCCAATACTTTTGCTTCACAGTGCCCATATTTATCATCTGAATACATTTGGGTTTAAGATCAATACATGAAGATAAGACGATCGATCAATCAGCTTTTATCTCCTTTCCGCTTTCATGTTCCTTTTTCATCTAGAACAGTGTAGAACATCCATGTGGTCTCTTCCTTCAGTCTCCTGAAATGATGATCAGTTGAGTTTGAGTGCTTCTAAATGACTTCATCCAGGATAGGTGTGTGTGTGTGTGTGTGTGTGCGTATGTCTGGGGTGTGTGTGTGTGTGTGTGTGTGTGTGTGTGTGTGTGTGCGTGTGTGTGTGTGTGTGTGTTTGCGTATGTCTGGGGCGTGTGTGTGTGTGTGTGTGTGTGTGTGTGTGTGTGTGTGTGTGTGTGTGCGTGTGTGTGTGTGTGTGCGTGTGTGCGTATGTCTGGGGAGTGTGTGTGTGTGTGTGTTTGCGTATGTCTGGGGAGTGTGTGTGTGTGTGTGTGTGTGTGTGTGTGTGTGTGTGTGTGTGTGTGTGTTTGCATGTCTGGTGTGTGTGTGTGTGTGTGTGTGCCAATCAGCTCTCACAGTCCTATTGATTTTCACTTTATTTAGAAACTCTTGTGGTTTTTGCTGTAATAAATGATCTCTGTGTGTATATATACTGTGTGTGTGTGTGTGTGTGTGTGTGTGTGTGTGTGTGTGTGTGTGTGTGTACGAGCCACAGCCCGAGATCATCTTAGATTCTGCCGCAGCTGAAACACAATCACTACAACAACAAAAATAATCCATAAAGGACTAGAAGACGAGATGATGAACATCTAACGAGCTCCAAAAATCCTTCACTGTAGAATTTAGATGTTTTGGATGTTTATTTCAGCTTCAACATGTCCAGCTTCCTACCTCACAGACGTGTCTGATACTAGATACATTCCAGCTCGTCTCTACTTCACACACACTAAACACATCTCACTTCACGTATATATAAATACCAGAAGGAATCAAACATCCAAACCGATTCAATTTCGAGTCGTAACCACGGCAACATCGCTCCACATTTACAATCTGGGCAGGTTTATTCTCTGGAATAATCTGTGCAGGAGGTCGTTTTAGAGGTCGAGTGCTTTGGAGTGGTAGTACACTTCACTGAGAAGAACCTATATGAAAGCTTCTCACTGAACCAGGAGACCTTTTCTCTCAGGGGTTTAGGCAGAGAGCTCGTTCCTGAATCGTGTGCAGGATTTATATTAATGTTTCAATCTGGCAACTTGTGTGACGGGTCTGGATTTCACCTCCTGTTAATCTCACATGACGGAAAGAAGATACGTTACTGCCGTGAAGCCAAGCCGGAGAATCTTTTTTAATTTTTTGAAAACCATATTGAAACAGGCTTCCCGGATTTAAGAGCAGTCTGTCGGATCCATCTGCTCGTGATGCTCCTCAGCTGCATGGAAGCAGGTTCTAAGCAGCTCCTCAGAGACCCTGTTGAACACGGCTTTCTGTCATGTGCTGTGATGTTTGTTCAGCAGCTGTGGCTTCCTTCTGACTCCATGCAAAACACATATAAATCTTATATGGTGAAGGAAGCTCTAACCTTATTACATTGCATTGGACTTTACACATTTACACACACACACACACACACACACACACACACCTGATGCAATATACAAATTTTTTATTGCGTATCTGATCAGTATTTTAAGAACTCTGCAGGTTTTGTGTGAGGCACCGTGTTTGTGATGCTGCAGAATAGCAGGTGTGTGTGTGTGTGTGTGTGTGTGTGTGTGTGTGTGTGTGTGTGTGTATGCGCCGCTCAACAGATGGCTTGGCTAATTGATCTGTCATAATGATGACATTATAGCACTAACGCACTTCACACATGTTTCCCGTTTCATTCCCGTGATTCCGATTCCAAATCGATACAGGATTTTTCCGTCCAACGATCAACGTTGACGCAATGAAGACGTAATGAAGACGCAATGAAGACGCAATGGCGGAAAGAAACGTGTGAACCAAAAACCTGCCGCAACGTCCGGGGCAGACAGTCTCTACTTAATGATGACATGCAATAAGACGAAGAAGAATATATATCACTTTAGGGTTTTGGAGATCTGGCAACCCGGGATGAAGCACAAAACAATGGCATCGATGCTCTTAACACCAACTCTACTGCACACGTGTACGAGTTGGTATGACAAAGTTTTGGGACCACGTGCATTTTCGAGGTGTTTTTTTTTGCAGCACACACATTTCAAGAGCGGAAGAACATCGCCAGAAGACGACGAGAGATCAGGAAGACCTCGAGCGTTGTGGAGATTTGGTGCGAACAGCAGAAGGAGTGTGACACGCTTCGAAAAACAAGACCTTCAGAACACATTCCAGAAGAACGCGAGGAGCAGCGTATTGCTGAGCAAGGGGATCGTGTGGAAACGTAGAAAAATCAAATACATTCTTTACCGAAGCACTTGCACTTTTTTACAAAGCTGCACAACATCTACCTGAAACTGTGGATAGGATTTTAATCCAAAGACTCATCATAACTCTACTTATGTTTGCTCATCTTTTTTCTTTACATCTATTGGTTTCTTCTCCTTCCATGTTTCCACTCCAGCCGTCATTTACTATAATCATACCTTCTCCCCGAATAACCTCATTCCTGTGGGATTTGATCATCTCTGATTGTGTAGAAGTCTGGAGCAGATGGTCATTATGGTGGACGAGTCAGAAAGATTCCTTTCACGCTCTCCCGCTTTGTCTCTCTCGGATGACGTCCTCGTCTTGCCTCATGTGCAGGTAATGATGGGGATTGTGATCCAGCTGCGGCTTTCCAGCTTCCACCTCGTACTCTTCTTTACCTCTCTTTGTCTCCTGGTGTCTTTCAGATCATCACGTCTCCTTGCACGTTTAAACCACGGATTTAAGGTGTACGTCATCGTGTGCTCTAATTATAATGAATTGTTTGGGTGTCTAGGATGAGTTAGAACAGAGATGAGGATTTTAGGGCTGCGCGATTTGGGGAAAACGTGTTGCGATTATCGCGGTCAATATCGGGATATGCGATATAATAAATGGTATCATAAGTCCACTTGATCAGTTATAGGAATCTTGCCCAGGGTTCCAAAAAGAAGGAAACGGCCCTGTTTATGCAGGAGGTAATAGACACCAGAGAGAGAGAGAGAGAGAGAGAGAGAGAGCTGACAACGTGTATGTGGATGTGTGTGGGAGCGGAGGTTGCCAGGTGAAGGCGTGCAAATCCACGAGTGTGTGCGGGTTTGTGGGAGTTTGGTGTCGAGTAAAGATGTGCGTTACTGTGAGTGGTTGTGTGTCCTGGCATGAGAACCAGGAAAAGGAAAGCGGCAGAGCAGAAGTGAATGAAAACTAAAAGAAAGCTGAACCGTCGTCTCTTTCTTCCAACCGGGAACCTCTGAGATCTGTACCAGATTTGTCACATGACCACGTGATTTAGCGAATCCTTCACAGTTCCTCTCTGCTCAGTGTCGTGATCTTACAGCTAAAATATCGCCATATAACAGAGGTAGATCTGTCGATCTGCTCGGCGGTGCACCTTCACCTGGTCTCCTCGCTGCACACCGGAAAGTCACATGACCACACGTGCCACACGTGCCACTGCCTAAACTGGTCTTTCTTTTGTTTTGTTAAATCTTTCTCAGAAACCGTTTGTCCACACATGCACTTGTTATAAATACTGGAGTATTTGTATTAACATCTCCTTGTCTTCTTCTCTCACGCTGACAGAGAGGTGGAGAACGAACTGGAGGTCGTATGGGAAGCTGCCGCCCGAGAAAACCGCCATTTGCAGGACATCGTAATCGGAAAGCTTGACGTCTCGTCCAGCCCTCGTGACTCACACCCATCTCTGGCCTGGAAGCCGCAAGAGACTCCAAACCAAGCATGGCGTCAGAGCAGCGCCGTGTCTCCTACCTTCATCATATTTCCAGAACAGAGAATAGACTCACAACAGCATCATCGCATGTTGTCCGATGAGAACCAGAGGAACGGATTAGACTTCTACTCCTGAATTGATGTCACTAATAAAGATCATTTCAAACCTAAAAATTATTAGATATGCAATAAGTGCCTTGTAATTGATCTTCTCACCTCCTGGTCTGATTGTTCTATAATGTTCAGCCATGCCATTTCTTCTCCTCTTTTTCGACTCAGGATGTCCTTGGATGCTGGACATTTTTCCTTCATTTGAACAATGAGACCTACTGCTGTTCCAGCACAAAGCCAGCTCCCTGAAGATGCATGAGCTGAAGTAAATAATCTGCTATAGAGCTCCTATTAAACAATCAGCATGAACACTGACTGCACCCCAGACCTCCTCACTCCACCTACATCAGTATCTGACTTTACTCACACCCTTGTAGCTGAAACAGCAGAAATCTCCACAAAATCTTATGGAACATCTTACTAGAAGAGTGGAGGTTATTATACGAGCAAATGAAGACTATACATTTAAGAAGAAGGACAAAGCCCTGCATGGAAGTCATGGAATGTTCATGATCATCTGACTGATTGGCCTTGGAGAGACTAAAACACCAAGTTTAATGAGAAGATTGTTCCCAGATGAGTACAGAGTGTGGCATCTTAATTACAAAGAGTGTGTGATGCTTTGCTTCATTGCAAGGACTTGAACCAGGTATGAGTAAATGAAACATCTTGAACCAGTGACAAATATTTTTTCCTCAAAAGAACTTATTTTCCATACAGAAATCTGATATATGGCCATATACAGTATAATACTTTATATGATATAGTATGATATAATGGCGAACCCTTTGCTGCTCCTGGCAATAAAACTTTTTTTGATTCTGATTAAATGATTGTTAGTACATGTGAAAATATATAAACATGTAGTTTTATTGGTTTGAGACATTTAATTTGATTATATAATAAAGTATTTGCACAAACGTGAAAGTTTTTTTTACTTTATCTAATGTTTTTATACATATGTAGGATAAATATACTTTAATATATTGTGTAACACCATTCATGATACATTAAAGTACAACTTAATATGATACCTGATGAGTAAAAATTATTTATGTATTACATTTTTTTTACAACATATATAATTTACATATATATGTGTGTACATACATAGCTTCTTTTTCTTCTTCTTCTTTCGGATTCTCCCATTAGGGGGCGCCACAGCGGATCATCCGTCTCCATACCCCCCTGTCCTTTACATCTGCCTCTTTCACCCCAACCACCTGCATGTCTTCCCTCACCACAACCATGAACCTCCTCCTTGGTCTTCCTCTTTTCCTCCTTCCTGGTGGCTCCATCCTCAGCATTCTCCTACTGATATACCCCATGTATACCCCACCCCTACATGCGCTGTCCCGCTCATAAACTAATTTCTAATCCTGTCCAACTTTGTCACTCCCAACGAAAACCACAACATCTTCAGCTCTGCTACCTCCAGCTCCACCTCCTGTCTTTTACTCAATGTCTTAACTCTGTCTTACTCCTAATAACTTTCATTTCCCTTCTCTCCAGCGTGTACCTCCACCTCTCCAGGCTCTTCCCCACCTGCTCCCTACTCTCACCACAAATCACAATATCATCCACAAACATCATAGTCCATGGAGACTCCTGTCTGACCTCGTCCATCAACCTGTCCATCACCACTGCAAACAGGAAAGGGCTCAGAGCCGATCCTTGATGCATTCCAACCTTTACCTTGAACCAATCTGTCGTTCCTACTACACACTTCACTGCTGTCACACTGTCCTCACCCTCCACCTCACAGTTTGCACAGTTTGTCTCATAATTGTCCTCCATAGTTGTCATTGATTATATTAATGTCCAGGTTTCTTGTTCAGGTAGTCTGAAACTTTGTACTTTTGCACATTTAAATAAATATTATCTGCACTTGTCAAACATACTGTTTTTTTATTTAAGAATTTAAATTTATATATATATATATATATATATATATATATATATATATATATATATATATATATAAAACAAGAATTATTCATAAATAATAATCAGCACACAAACAATAACCTTTTTTTTTTATCTGTTGCCACACATATATATTATGACATTGCTAATGTTTATTTTATTTATTTTTTTTTTTAAAAACCCAAAACAAAACATTTTTATAGCTTTACAACAGTTTATGGTTGTAGATGTTAAATTATTTAATCAATCAACCATGTTTATGAAGTGAAAATAATTATTTTTCAGTCATTGAAATCTCGTTATTTGGGGAAAAATACATTTGTCCTGTTTGTCTACAGATTTACATAAAAATTTTAGTTTTGGAAAGTTTTAAAATTTTTGTATTTTGTAACACGTTTTGTGGACTTTTATAGAGTTGTGTGGAATGTTCTGGCTTTTTCTATGGGCATCATCACTAAATGCCTATAAGAGAATGATGAAAGTCAGTTTTTCTTAAATCCGGTGGAATATTTCTAGTTCAGTTTTAACCTAATTTAACATTTAAATAATTGATGAATACAGTCCACGAGTGGAAGAAGGAAAATGATCCAGTGGTTCACTTCAACAATACAGTAACTGATCTGATGATGAATGATTGTGTCTGGTCCATTTATTATGACTGATGATATTCTTCAGTCTGTCTTCTCCGGTGGTACGACTTCCATCAGGAGCTGAAGATGCATGGTGAGGGGAGCTGAGAAGATTGCAGGTGAAGGTTACAAGATAAAAACACAGCTGTACGTTTACAATTAAACTGCATTAAAGAGATGTGGGTTAATCAAATATACTGAATCAAGAATATTAACCCTTGCTAAATCTAATGCTAGTCCTGAGCCGGACCTTTAAAGCAGGAATAGATCTTTGGAGTTCTATAACTGGTGTTATTTCTACTCACTCATGATCTTGTGAATCCAGCTGAACTTGTAGTAAACAAAGGGAAAGTAAATAATCAGTCCTCCGACGATGAACACTGTGCAGTACAGGTACTCCATCTCGGGTTTTTCAATGATCGGAGCCAGAACCAGGTAACAGGAAACAACCAGCACCACAGCAGGGATTATTAAAGGGATCTGTGAGGGAAAAGTGTATATCATTTATTAATATTATAACAACAGTTTTGGATTCCCATTCATATCAAGGGAGTGAATGAATAAAGGAAGGAAGGAATGAAGACATTTTTTAAAGGATGCTAAAATTATATATACTTATACACCCATCTGTGTTACACAAATAGGGTTTAATAAATGTAAACTAATTAATTCAATGTTTAATTGTTAATTTTTTCAATTTTATTAATTGACACAAATGAAATTAATTATTAAATTTAATATTTAATTATATATATATATATATATATATATATATATATATATATATATATATATATATATATTTATTTATTTTTTAATCAATATAATAAAAGCGTGTATTACATTAATTTGATTTATTCAATTTTATTTAACCAAACAGGTGTTTTATTTAAAATTGTTTTAAAAATGTAAACTGTAGATGTTCACAAATGTTAACTTTTGTTTAATGTCTTGCGTTTCTGACGCACAAATTGCACTGCACTGTCCACCGAACTGTGACTTTTAAACTCCGAACCGGGAATTTTGTGAACCGTTACACCTCTAATATGAAGTATACATACAGTATTTGTAGACCTGAATGCCGTAAGCCCTTCACAGTCAGCACCTGCAAGCTTTTTTAACCTAAACTTTATGTTACTTGAAGGTGTTGATGTGGCCATTTAGCAGGCGTCCAATTACGGCGACATTTTCACGTCCTTTGATTGGACGCATCAGTCAGAGCTCGCAAACTGCATCTGTAGCAAACTGCACAATCTCAAACATATTGGTGTGGATTAAATAGCTGTTTTTTTCATTCTATAGTGACTGACAAAGGAGAAGGATCTGATTTGGTCAAAAAATTTTAAAGAAAAGATGGATGTTGCGAGGCACCAAAACAAAATAGTTGTTCAGGTTTTTCATGAACCGTTTATACTTTTGCTTTTTCTTTCCTGTAGAATTTGGATAAAAACATTCTTTTTGCATGAATTTTGAATCCCAAGAAAACCCTGAAACCAAAAGAAATACACAAAAATGCAGGGAAAACCCCAGGGAGATGTGATGAGGTGAATATCGGTGCTTCTGCTGGAGATGATGCATGTGGAGGTGCAGTTGTGGCTCCAGTGAAAGGAGACGTGTTGAATTGTGTTGATTGTGTTTCTTGCTTTAGTGATGACGTTTATTCTCGCTGAATGAGATTCCTGTGTGTGATGCAGCGCTCTGTTCTACTGCGTTTCTCTATAAAACTTTTGTTTCTATAGCCATGACGTCATAATGATGGTATTAAAAGGTGGATTGACTCAGGTAGGGCACCACCGAAGGCCTGGGGGTGAAATGCATCGCCTGCTACTGAGATTGATTGTGCAGGTCCAGGAACAATGTTCACCTTCACTTTCCTGTTCACCAGCCCACACTATCACCAGTCTTCCTGTGTGTATTGGTGCATCATCGTCCTGATACACGGCAGGACCTTCATGATATAATGTTTGAGCCACTGAGAGCACAGAATGGTCCAGTAGTCTTACAAAGACTTGCGGTTCTGGTCAACAATATCCCAGAACAATTTGTCCTCTGTTGGACTTTGATTCGTCTCATGTTATATTGTGTAAATGATAATATTTGATGTGAATTTATGATGTTGTTCTGCTTATTTAACCTTTACACTCTGCTCTTTCTTATAGAATTTCCAGTTAGTGAAGACTGGCCACCAGGTCAGAATCTTTATTTATATCAAACGCTTCACCTCTTTCTCTTCGTGCCTGTTTTCTCATACAAACTGGACAATAAAATAAATAAACGTTACTCATTACTCATTTTAGGACCTACACTAAACGCAGCTATAAACGGATATAAGCTATAACTGTCTCTGGGGGAGAAAAAGTTAATGTCAGAAGAATAGGACTGAAATTTTACCTTCACGGGTCTGTGGAGCTGTTTTTTGGTGAAGCGCATGACGATGAGAGCGAGCACTGTGAGGCCGTAGAAAGCCCACTGAGCAAAGCTGAAGTAGTTAATGAGAGAGTTGATGTCTGCTGGAAAGACATAGCAGACACCCAGAAGTGCCTGGATTTGGGTATAAGAGCCACACACACACACACACACACACACACACACACACACACACACACACACACACACACACACACATAAAGACACTATTATCTTTTGAATATCATAAACATTTTGGTTGCTCATTGTTCAAAATGAAGGTCATGAGTTATACACAATAATCCAAACCTAGAATGCAGGACTTTTGACCCTCAACCGCTCAGATGAATGAAAAGGATAAATGTATATTGTTCTGGGTTTCTGCCAATGTACTGTACTGTAATGTACTGAAGTGATCAAAATATTGTGATATGCACGTCCAAAGGGTTTACATTTCATTACCTAAATAAATATATGAATATGTTTACAGCAGAGGTCCTCAAACTGTTTTTCTGAGAGGCACATAATTTTTCCTTTTGTTTTTGGGGTTTTTTTGCAGAGGTTCGGGTCGGTCTGTAACAGAAAATGCCATGTGCCAGAGTGACTAGCAGTATTATTGTAGAGATTTTGCCTCCTAATGCGTGATGAGTTTATCACTTTGTTCTGCACTGTACAGACAAATGAGCATCACTTTTCTAGAGATATATCGCCTATTAAAAAAGTCTTATTACTCATAATGAAATTTTGTTGAATTTGTTCAAATCAAAACATACTTATGCATATGGTTGGTGGGTGAAGCTAACAAATAAATAGAATACGTTTATTTCAAGCGATGGTGGATTTTACGGTATCAGTGACTCGCCTCTAGAGGCCGCTCTCGTAATGAAAGCAGACCAGAACACGTCAGAAAAAATCCTTACAGATGTTTTTTCCGATTGCCCACTGGTGCCTCGACCTCCATTAATTAATAAGGGAGACTTCAGTGTGAAAGTTAAAATTACATTTTCAAAATATGTCTCAGGAATTGTTCAGAGGGCCGTTCCAAATGTGGGGGCAGTTTTCGGTCTGCTGCTGATATTTAGGGACCCCTGTTTTTCAGTGATGCAGAGAATAAACAGGACGTGTGATTGTTATTCGGGGTGTGTATGGAGGATAATTTATGTAAGATAAAGTTGGAAGGAACCTTGAGAGGAACCAAGAAGGGAACCGACCTTATCTGAGAGACTTACATTAAAGATGAGTGCTGGTGCAGGGGTATAATATTTCAGACTGATAAAGGAAAGAATCTTCACCATGTGTCCCTCACGTCCAGCCACATAAGTCAGCCTTAGCAGTACACACACACACACACACAAAAAAAAAATATCAATTTGCTCTTACAATACTGAAGCTTTTACACATTCAGGCTGTGGCCTTTTCTCGAAACTTTAGACACAGAATCACCTTCCAGCCGTAAAGCAGCTTCCATTAGCAGCTCCGAAAGTGGAGAAGACTACAAACAACGGCACCACCCACGACATTGGGTACAGCACTCTGTCCCCAAAGGTCTACGTATCACAGAAACAGGAAGTATAAAAAGTCTAGAAACATATTCCTACAAAACCGCCCCTTTTCCAGCTTCTCCCAATAATCCAACTTATTCCAGTATATCCATGATAAGGTCAACTCACCACAGCAACAGCAGAAGACTGGAGTACTTCTGTAGGCGTCATGACACTGAAGTACGCAATATTCACCAACACGTAGCAGACTGACACTAATGGAATCCCGATAATGATGGCCAGTGGAAGATTTCTGTCAGAATGAAGGAGCAAATGGTGCAGAATGAACAACTTTAATGCAGGAAATTAGAACTTAACAGAACAGGAGCATGCAATTTGTGAATAAGACTCTAATGTACATTATAAATAATTTTTTTGGACAAAATGAACAAAGCATTGGCATGACCTTCACCTGTATGGGTCTTTCAGCTCTTCTGTAATGAAGTTCAGCTGATTCCTGTAGAAGGCAGCAGGTAAGGAATCAGAAGGAATCTGATGAGTTCAGTCAAGTTCCTAGATCTCAAATGTGAGATACAGTATGTGAAATGTGTTCACCAACAACAGCTCTACAGAAATTCACATAGGAATTTGAGCCGTAATGTGTGA
Organism: Silurus meridionalis; assembly: GCF_014805685.1. NCBI lineage: Eukaryota > Metazoa > Chordata > Actinopteri > Siluriformes > Siluridae > Silurus > Silurus meridionalis. Next base: position 1,860,785 of record NC_060909.1, read on the forward strand.
GGTGGTATGAAAAACTTTCAAGACTGGTTTTGTAACACACCAACAGATGGCAGCACAATGCTGCATGCACAGTCACAGGGAGCACCCACCCTCATAACCCACTCTACTCGCCAAATATGGCTCCTGCAGACTTGGCCCTCTGAAGATTCAGCTCGCTGTTTGCACACATTGTGGAGATGCGGTGCAAATCGCAGAAGACTTGCAGGTCACATTTCAGAAGAACGTTGGAATTGTTGTATTACGGTGTAAAGGGACTATTTTGAAGGTTATAGTGTGTAAACGCAAATTTAGGAAAGTACTTTCTTGAAAAACAGAGTCTCGAAACTTTTTAATTCCACCTCATATTTGGCATATTGATGCTGAAGTGTGTTGGTTGTTAATGAACATTAAATCGAGTCCCTACTCACCATCCATCATACGCCCACAGGCCGTTGTAAAAAGCCAGTCCGATCGCCCCGAATGATGTTTCTCCTCCTTCGAATGCATTTTGTAGATTCTGTGTGTTACCTGAAAACAGGAACGTGAAAGAGAAGACGTAGTATTTATTTTGTCTATTTTGTCTTGCGTCTATGTTTTGAGTGTGGACGACTCATACTGTTCATTTGGGTCATTTGTAGGATTGTGTTTATTTGTCATTTGTGTTATTTGAATATCATTGTGTTCATCTGCAGCTTTGTGCAAACCTTTGGCCAGCATAACGATGCCTGAAACCACGATGATAAGAATGATGAGGAGTTTGGCTGCAGTGAAGAAATTCTGCACGTAGCTCGACAACTTTACACTTAAACAGTTCATAACTGTAAGCAACACTGTTGAAAGAGAAAAATATTGAATATTTCATACAGTTCCATCATTGTTAAGATGCAGAACTGTTCATGAAAAGTTCAGGTCAAATACATCCTCAAATATCACACAAGTACATGAATACTATCTGCATATGCTAACATGCTGATTTATTCACTAGCAGATAAAGTCATTAAGATTAACTGACTTAAAAAATGACAAATAAACCTTGATGAGTTTTATAACTAAGAGTTATTAAGCTAAAAATATATTTGATCTATAGTTTTCTCTCCATGTGTCTGCATGGGTTTCATCCAGGTGCTCAGATTTCTTGCTACCAAATGACGTTTTTTAAGTCCATGAATCAATCAAGTGTTCAAGAAATGTTGTATAATGTCCATGAACTCCTCATTTACATATCACTACATTTTAAATTCCATTGAAATATAAATTATAAAAATAATGAGCCTCTCCTGAATGCTTGCATCATACAGTAATTGTTGCACCTAGTGGTCAATAATAGGAACTGCAACAAACTCTAAATAGAGGCACAATGGGACAGGACTCATCCTGCCCTGTGATCAACAGTGGAAAAATAGAAGACAAAAATTGTGAAATTGGGCTGGTTTTAAAATGCTTTGATGCCAGAAAAGTATGTATGATTAAAAGGTTTTAATGCATTAAGAAATAAAGTTTACCACGTGAATGATCTGACGTTATTTTAAGAAAACAATGACAAACATTACAAAATAAAATAATTTGATATAACAGCACTAAAATGCATAAAAATTAGGAATAAAAACATCAATAATTAAAATAATAATAATAAATAATAATATTATTATTATTATGTAACTTAAGTAGTGAATAAAATACAGTTCACATACAGATGGAAGCAGCAGCCAGGGATTTGATGACGATTACAGGTGGGGTGCATCCTGGGTAAAAAGAAGTAGCGGCATATTCTCCACAGCTGAGAGACATTATGGCCAACGATGAAGGCTTCAGGATTAAGATGGTTGTCCAGGAGTAAAGGTAAGCGGGAATGGGTCCGAAACTCTCCATCAAGTATGGGTACTCCCCACCCGACTTTGTTATCATGGTGCCAAGTTCTGCATAGCAAAGAGCCCCTGTACACACACACACACACACACACAAGAAACATACACTATATTGAGAAATATATTGGAATAACTGACTCAAACTTGTTCTAGCATGATAATACCACCGTGCACAAAACTAGCTCAATGAAGATCTGCTTTATCATGGATTGGAGTGAAAGATCTCCTGCTTTAGAGCTCCAACCATATTGAACCTCCCTAAATCAGTATTTGACTTTAGTGAGAGTGGAGGTAACAGTAAATGGAGACTAAATGTGAAACAAAAGCACATCACAAACTTACACTCAGGTTTCCAGAAACTTGTGTGCATATACGTAAAGTATATATTCATTGAATGCACACATTTTCTCAGGGCTGCAGTTGCTAAATGCTCATGAATAACTGAACCTCTGCACAAACACAGTGTTGATTTACTTTATAATCCCATGACCAGGTTCGGCTACAGTGTAAAGCTTCTTTTAGGCTGCAGCAGCTCCTACCCGTCTCTGCGTCATCTCTTATCAGGCCCTTTTTTATAGAACGTTGCTTAACTGTGCCTTTGCAGTTATTTAAGCTTTTTGGGTTTTTTAGCAAAACAACATCAACATACAAGCCCGATTCCAAAAAAGTGTAAATAAAAACAGAATGCAATGATTTGCAAATCTCATAAAAACATATTTTCTTCACAATAGAACATAGAAAACACCATGTTTATAATAAGAAAATGTACCATTTTAAGGAATAAACAAAAGGTCATTTTGAATTTGATGGCTGAAACACCTCAAATAAGTTGGGACGGGGCAACAAAAGTCTGGAAAAAGTATGTTATTAAAATTACACAGTTAGAGAAGCATTTTACAACTAATAAAGTTAATTACCAGCAGGTCAGTAAGATGACTGGGTATAAATAGTGTATCTTAGAGAGGCAGAGTCTTACGGAAGTAAAAATGGGCGGAGCTTCACCAATCTGTGAAAGACTGTGTCTACAAATTGTGGAACAATTACAGAATAATGTTCCTCAACATCAAATTGCAAAACAGTTGAATACATCATCATTTACAGAACATAATATCATCAGAGTGTAAAAGAATCTGGAGAAATCTCTGTGCACAGGGGACAAGGGTGAAAATCATGTTCTTCTGGACCTCACTGCATTTATAACAGTCATGAAAATCACTGCATGGGCTCATTAACACCTCCAAAAATCATTGTCTGTCAACACAGTTTGCCATGTCATCCACAAATGCAGGTTAAATCTCTATCATTAAAAGAAGAAGGCATGCTTAAACATGATCCAGAAACGACGCCATCTTCTCGGGGCCAAAGCTCATCTAAAATATATTGAGGCAAAGTGGAAAACTGTTCTGTGGCCAGACGAAATGAAATTAAAATTTCTTTTGAAAACTTCGGATATTGCATGGTATTGCAACATATTGCAGCCAACAAATTCCTAATGACCTTATTTTTTCATTAACATTGTATTTCTCAGTTTAAACATTTAATATATTTTAGTGTATGTAAAACAAACTTTTTTTAAGAACTTTTTACACAAACATTGTATTACTGCTACAACTAACAAAATTATATCAGCAAAGATTTTATGCAATGACAATATTTAAATGCCAAATACAAACAAAAAAATGTATAACCCTTTAAACCCATTTGTCTGATTTATTGATCACATTATCTGCACACCATAAATAACGATTTTCACTCCCGAGAACTGCCGGCTGGTGGGTCACCAGATCAGACCCTCATATCAGCTCCTCCAGAGCTCTACAATCTTACTCAACATTTCTCATTTAAAAAACATATGAAGTTCTCTGTATTTACTAACCCAAAGTAGCCAGAACACCACATGCTGCCCACACCGACAGACACGTTCCCACTGTTCCGGTTCCCTCCAGCACGGCCTTGGGAGAGATGAAGATCCCCGAGCCGATCATCGTTCCCACGATCAGGCAGATCCCACTGATTAGACCCACCTTCATATGGTTAAAGTTACAGATACAACAATCGGAATGAACAAACAAACAAATGATTAAAACAATGAATGAAATAAATAAACAAAAAAACAGATAAATGGAATAACAAACGCATAAATTTGTGAATGTGAATGTAAGTAGGAGGGCAGGAGGAAGGTAAATATTCAAGTCAAGAAGCTTTTATTGTCATTTCAACCATATATATATATATATATATATGACGCAGTACACAGCAAAATGAGACAACGTTCCTCCAGAACCCTGGTGCTACATAAACAACATAAAGCTACAAAACATAAATAAATAGATAGAAAATAGAATAATTAGAAGGATTATAAATAGACAGACAGACAGACAGACAGACAGACAGACAGACAGACAGACAGACAGACAGACAGACAGACAGACAGATAGATAGATAGATAGATAGATAGATAGATAGATAGATAGATAGATAGATAGATAGACACAAATAATTAAGTTGATAAGTAAATAAAAAAGGTGGACAGTGGTATAAATAAATAAATAAATAAATAAATAAATAAATAACTGCATGAATGAATTTATGAATACTTAAAAAAATAAGCAGGCAAATAAATTACCCAATCGATAAATTAATTACCAAATGCATTCATGAATAAAAAGGTGCATAAAAATATAAATAAATAAATAAATAAATAAATCTATATATAAAATAAGCAGGCAAACAAACGAGCACACAAATCCAGTAAATCAGTAAGCAGGTGTTACATGTTCTCTTGTATCAATTGTTATTTTTTCTACAGTTTTTATAAAAAGCAGATTTGACTTTAAATGTTACTTGTGTAAGACTGTTATCAGCACCCTGGACATCTAGAAACAGATAAAACTCAATGGCAGGAGGTTTGTTTGTGCGTGCGTTAGTGTGTGTGTGTGTGTGTGTGTGTGTGTGTGTGTGTGGCAAAAAAGTAACAGTTGTGAGATTCCCCTACAGCAAGGTCACGATAAAGTTCCATCTACAACACACTCACATTCTTTTGCAGAACCGTCGCTTTGGTTTCCATCACCAGGTTGTTTTGTGAATTAGTGGTGCTCTGCTCCGGTTTCTGCATCTCTTCAGCTGTGGAGGAATCGCAAATATATCAGAGAATGTTTAACATTTTTCTTCACGTAGTCAGAAAATATATAAACTTTCTCCAAACGAATTGAACAGAACTACAGCACAAACTCACACAAATCAGCAAACAAGCAAAATAAACACACAAGTAAGAAAGTAAATAATAAATAAAATGAATAGTTAAAATAAATACGCTCTGTGGCCAGAAGTTTGTGGACACCTGACCTGAAAGATCATTATCTCATTCCACGTGTAGTCTAAATGTCCTGTTATTACACCTCCTGCTACACCTCCTGCGTCACCTCCTGATTCACCTCCTGCTACACCTCCTGCGTCACCTCCTGCTACACCTACTGCTACACCTCCTGCTACACCTCCTGCGTCACCTCCTGCTACACCTCCTGCGTCACCTCCTGCTACACCTCCTGCTACACCTCCTGCTACACCTCCTGCGTCACCTCCTGCTACACCTACACCTCCCAAGGCCACCTCCTGCCACCTCCTGCTACACCTCCTGCCACCTCCTGCTACACCTCCCAAGGCCACCTCCTGCTACACCTCCTGCTCACCTCCTGCTACACCTACACCTCCTCGCCACCTCCTGCCACCTGCTACACCTCCTGCTACACCTCCTCGTCACCTCCTGCTACACCTCCTCGTCACCTCCTGCTACACCTCCTGCCACCTCCTGCTACTCTCCTCGTCACCTGCTACACCTCCTCACCTCCTGCTACCTCCTGCTACACCTCCTGCGTCACCTCCTGCTACACCTCCTGCTACACCTCCTGCGTTACCTCCTGCTACACCTCCTGCTACACCTCCTGCTACACCTCCTGCTACACCTCCTGCTACACCTCCTGCGTTACCTCCTGCTACACCTCCTGCTACACCTCCTCGTCACCTGCTACACCTCCTCGCCACCTCCTGCTACACCTCCTGCACCTCCTGCTACACCTCCTGCGTCACCTGCTACACCTCCTGCGTCACCTCCTGCGTCACCTCCTGCTACACCTCCTGCTACACCTCCTGCTACACCTCCTGCCACCTCCTGCGTCACCTCCTGCTACACCTCCTGCGTCACCTCCTGCTACACCTCCTGCTACACCTCCTGCGTCACCTCATGCATCACCTCCTGTGCCGCCGTATCTCACCTTAATTGCTGTAAGGTTATGACTTTATACCCCCGTCAAATATTGTACAATTTGCTGTACATGACCACCATTTAATACTAAAAAGCTCACTGGAGTTTGTTGGTGTTCAGGTTACAAAGGTGTTTTTTATTTCAACATCATTACTGAAATAAAATGAAATATCAGAAGCTTCGAACAAATAACAAGCACCGTATTACTGTATATCACAGAAAAACACTGGTATTCTTACTCTCCTATTTAATAAACGAGAATGAAATCACTGAACAAATCTTCATAAATCACTGTGGAAAAAGGGGCGTCTAAAAAAAGCCATCAGTTCAGGGACGTCCAGGAAATGTTTCTGGATGTAGGATAGAAGAATAATCATTAAACCGCATTGTGAAGTAAATGTAATCCATTTCTGTAATTCATTACTGAAGTTTTAGCTTTTTTTCTGTATCTGTACTTTACTGAAATATTTCAATTTGAGGAGACTTTCGATTTCAAGTTCAAGTTTTATGTCACACATGTACGACATGCAGTGAAATGCTGTACCACTGTCCAACATTTCAAACTATTTGACCTTTTACTTGACTACATTTTGGTGAAATCGGTCGTTCCTTTTTATTCACGAGGATAAAAAACGTAACTGTTCAAACATGCAGCGAATCACAAATCAGGGTCGAGCGCACGCTCTGTTTACACTTGTTTTGATCGGCACTCGGTGTATCTACTTATCAGGAACACACAGTTTAGCATCAGGAGAACATTCAGAGAGGAATAATGATGAAGAAACTCCAGACTTGAACTCATAACCGCATTTACATGATTATTTCGAAGTAGTGGAAAAGAAGGTTTTGGGCTCATGATAATTGTAATAATCAATCAATCAAACAATCAATCAATCAGTGTTTGAGTCATTAATATCATTCTATTAATAGATCAGTGTGCTGAGAGTCACATTCGAGTCTTTACACATCAACTGATTTGATTAAAGAGTCTTGTGATAAAAACGATTACAGGAACGTTATAGTTATAATAAATCACAGTGCTTTGGATACTTAAGTACATTTGAAGGCAAAAACGTTTGTACTTTACTTCAAGTGAAAGTTTAAAGGGACACTTTTACAGTTAATGGAGTCACATTTCACCGAGCGAATCTCTACTTTAACTCAACTTCATGCTTTGTGTTCTTCGTCCACCGCTGCTAATGAGTAACTTTGTACTACACACTGACTTTTAATGCAGTATAAATTTATTCCATGATTATAATAATCAAAAACTTGGAAATTCTAAAGCAAAGCATATTAACAAAACATATTATATATTAAAAACTTTATATCTTTACTCAACAATATATTTTATTCTATACTTACATCTGAGAAATGTGTGTGTTATGGTTAAATCCAGAAATAATCCTTTTATTAAAAACTGCAGCTGTTTAAGAAATAAACGGAATAAAGGATTAAAATAAAGAAAGCTGTTTGTTCTTTACTGCAGACTGAAATCCAAACCTTCTTGCAGACTCCATTAAATTCCACACGCTGATGCTCGGTGTGTACAGGTGTGTCATTTCCTCACCTCTGATCCATCCTTCTCTTTATTTTTAAATAAAAAAATAAAAACAAGAAGGTGGAGTTTAGTGTAAGACTGGTTCCTGATTGGAGCATGGGTGGAGGAAAGGGGAGGAGCCTGGTTTAGACTGGAGATGAAAAGTGCACAGAGACACACAATAACTCTTTGACTGAGACATTTAATACCACATGGACTGAAAAAAAGGAGGGAAAAAACAACTAGAAGCAGAGAAGGACAGACTGATAACCATCCAATGCATGTCTAATCACAAAAGTGTATTATTTCATATTAAAAATACACACTATGCACATTTAAATATAATATAGAAGATTTATTGATTAAGTTAAGTGTCATAATGACCTTTAATGATTTGTTGCATGTGTGCTGATTAAATGTCAGTGCTGTGTTTACTGCATCTTCATGATATTTTATTACAGAATCACTAATTAAACCTGAACCTGAGCTCTTCTTTCACTGAAACCCACCTGAACCTTGACCCCTGGGCTCTTGTATCACAGTCAGGGACACCATGAGACACCACATGGTGCTATATTCTAAATAACAGATTAATGCTACACAACTGTTAGAATTTGGTGGATCCTGTTAGGTTTCTGTCTTTTTTTGTTTTGTTTTTCTTAACTTGTTTCTCCCTGTTTCCACCACTAGATGTCGCCTTTCTCACTTCTGTGTGTATTTAAGTTTCCCTTTGTGTCAGTTTTTTGGCTGATTATTGAAATCGTGTGGGCAAGTTCCCTGTTCGGTTTCCTGTGTCAATCCTGAGTATCCCTGTGAAAATCCTTGTATCAGAGTTGGGGTTTTTTTTTGTTTTATTATTTCCGCACAAGACTTCGTTTTTCGATTTTTTTCTTTTTTCACAAATCCTAAGAAAGACTTTGGGGACATTATAAAATGCACATGAGTCCAGAATATGAATGCTTAGTGTGTTTAATTACACAAAACGCGTAAACATTAATATTAAAGCATACTATGTACAGACAGTTTGGTCTGTGATTAAATCAAGATTGTGCTTGTTAACTAAGGAAACCTCTAGATGGCACTGTTTCAAGTGTTAGTTAAAATGACCTGTTAGAATGAGTAAAGGAAGAAAGTTTATGCGAAGAGAGATATAAAACGGACATTTCGGTGACTGCACTGCGGACAATATTATAAAATTATTAAACAAAACATAGTATACGTTTTTTTTCTTAACAGTTGTCTAGGGGGTGAAAAATGCTTACGTAATTAAACCGATCAAGAGTTAGTATTCTGGAGTCATCTGCTTGTCTTTACATAAAAACAAACCCAGATACAAGGATTTTCACAGAGATACTCGCGATTGACATCAAACAAACAGGAAACAGGGCCGAACAATTTCAATAATTAGGCAAAGAGGAAACTTAAATACACACTGGAGTGATTAGATACAGGTTGAATCAGTTGGAACTAATGAGGGACACCGGGACACAATGGCGACATCTGGTGGTGGATACAGGAAAACGCAAGGAAAGAAAAACAAAAAAAGGTTGTAGTTTTTCCCTTTCAAGTCATGGACATACTTTCGCTCTGATTTTGTGTTACATTTATGTACTAAAAATACAAGTCTAAATAAATGACCATATACCAGCCTTTCCTATATATTTTACATTTATACCTATTAATATAAACCATGTCTCCTATCAGAAGTGCTCTTCTTAATGTTAGTCAGAGATTAGGATTCAGGTTTAAATAATTTGAAGTGCTGTTCTTAATTTTGTACTTTCAGAAATACATAGAAAACCCCTACTATCTCTCGCTCTGGCCACCATGTACAGACCCCCAGGGCCCTACATTGATTTTCTTCAAGAGTTTGCTCAATTTTGATAAAGTGCTGCTTGTAAGAGATTTTAATATTTATGTAGATGATGTAAATTATGCTCTAGGAATATAATTTTGTGTTCTAGAAAAGATTGTGTCTGTTCAGTTATATTATGTCCTGGATCGCTTACAGAATTACATACGTTACCATTTTGTAGATTTAAATGGAGAACTATATAGGTTAATACAAGTAAATTAAGGTGTGCCACAAGGTTCAGTTCTAGGACCCCTGCTTTTCACAATATACATGCTTCCTATGGGAAATATTATTAGAGGGCATGGGATTAGCTTCCACTGTTACACTGATTATACCCAGCTATATATTTTATTAAAACCAGACGAAACAGCTCAATTGGCTTGGTTAACCGAGTGCATTAGAGAATTGAAAGACTGGATGACCCATAACTTTTTATTATTAAATTAGATAAGACAGATTTTACATAGTACAGTACATAGAAGCTCCAGCATTTTTACCCACATTTGAAAGGATGTTCTTTAACTGCTAGTTCAACAGTTAAAAACCTGGGAGGTATTTTAGACAGCAACTTGTCTTTAAAAAATCAAATCAACCAAGTTACAAAAACAGCTTCTTCCACCTTAGAAATATTGCTAAGCTAAGAAACATGTTGTCTATATCTTGTGCAGAGAAGCTCGTCCATGCGTTCATGACCTCCAGAATAGACTACTGTAATGCATTACTAGGTACATCATTACATCATTGTAATGATGTCCTGCATCATTAATAAACAAGCTACCGTTTGTTTAGAATGCAGCAGCCAGAGTTCTCAAAAGGTCGAGAAAATATGACCACATAACCCCGATCTTATCGTCCCTACATTGGCTTCCTGTTAAGTTTCAAATACACTACAAACTACTGCTACTTACCTAAAAAACACTAAATGTTTTATCTCCATGTATCTCTCCAGTCTTCTAACACGCTACAATCCGTCAGAGATCTCAAAGCTCTGGGCTTCTAGTAGTTCCTAGAATAGCAAAGTCCACTGAAGGCGGTAGATCATTTTCACATTTAGCTTCTAAACTCTGGAATAGTCTTCCTCACAGTGTTCGGGGCTCAGACACACTCTCCCAGTTTAAGTGCAGATTAAAAACATATCTTTTTAGCAAAGCCTACACATAACATACGTCTCACATCATAACCTTGTGCTCCAGAACATCTGATCACATGCACATTATCAACTTGTGCTGTATATCATGAACAGCAGCTACGCTAATTCCTCTCCACTGCTTCTCTTTCTCTCCCCATCCCGAGGCATCCTGAGGTTGCTCCAGCTCCAGTCATGTCCCACCTCATGAAGATTGTGGACCTTTAAAGAAGTAGATGCCCACAAACATCCTGAACCATCTAGAGACGTACCAGTGGCAATTGGATCCCACCTCATGTAGAGTTTGGATATTGGACCTCCTTGAGTGTCACCCAGACGAGGATGGGTTCCTCTTTTGAGTCTGGTTTATCTCAAGGTTTCTTCCTCATTCATCTAAGGGAGTATTTTCTCACCACAGACACACCAGTCTTCAACACACATAATTCACCTTCATTCTTAAACTCTGTAAAGCTGTTTTGAGACAATGTTACTTGTAAAAAGCGCAATAGAAATAAAATAAACTTTAACTGCTGACCTCTGAACATCAGACCCTGCATGTCACATGACCAGTCACATGTCACTGATCGATCACACCTGCTGTCTTTGTTATGATTGATTAGTAGTGTATGTAAGGCTACGTCTACACCTGGATAAATTAGAAATTCAGTCTAAAACCGATCCACGTCCACACTTTTGTTTTGTCAAAAGTCACAAGTCGCTCATCCACACCGAAACGTCTGAAAACTCTTACACCCCTGCATATGTGCAAATCATAAAATCACTTTGAGCAGCGTCAATGTCGCCTGGTGTTTTAATTTCCGGCTCTTTGAAACGCTGCAGCAGTGACTAAAAGCGCGTCACCATTTTCCGTCACATCGTTCACATTTTTTGGAGAGTGTTTTTAAAAAGCTACATTTTCGTTGACTGAAAACGCAGTCTCAAAGTGGACGCAAGACAAAAAGAAATATGCGTTTTCAAACCAAAGTGTATTAGTGTGGACATGGCCTAAGTCTCACCCTGCAAATTACAATTGTCCTCCAGTGTTGTTCTTGATTGTGTTCATGTTCAGGTCCAGGTTTCTTGTTCATGTAGTCTGTAAATCTATAATTTTCCACCTGTGTCTAATCACTCCTGTGTAATTAAATTCCCCCTCATGTCAGTTCTTTGCTTGATTGTTGAGGTTGTTTCCCCGTGTCTCCTGCTCCACCTCGAGTAGCCCCATGAAAGTCCTTGTCACTGAATTTATTTTTCTGAAGACTTTTTTGGTTTTTTCCCCCAGGTTCCCATGAAAAGGTTGTTTTCTCCCATTTTCAAATCATGGACTTAATTTCGCTCTGCTTTTTTTACTTTCTAATAAAATAATGAAACCCGGGACCTTTTTTCAGTGTGTGGCACAATCGCCCCTGTGGAAAACTTCTCGAGCTCTTGGCATGCAGTCAACTCTGGTTTCAGCGCCGACCTCGTGACACAACTACAGAATTACATTGTAAGTGATAAAGTACAGTAGGTGTGAGGTGTTAAAGAGTGTTGGTGCACGATGTGGAGGTGAAGTGGAGAGTTTTAAAATGCTTCATCTTTCAGATTGTGTTGGCGGAGAGCAGGAATCTGAGGACAACCAGCTCCTTCTATATTTTCTACATATTTGTAGCTCATGCTTTACTATATGAGGTTACATGTTTCTGTTATAGATTTAATTGTACAATTTAATAGAACTGCTACATGCAACTACATTGGCTTTTGTTATGGACTGGGCAAATGTCCATATGATTGTCTTATATTATTTCTAATTGTAAAGCGTTCTTAAACTTAGGGGAATTATTATTATTATTATTATTTATTTATTTATTTCATTTTTTTTATTATATTAATTTTAGAATTTGGTGTTTTAGAGATTATTGTTCAGTTTTCATTGTTTTGTTGTTTTTACTATTTAGATTAAAGAATATAAAATAGACCATCGTGACTTAACATGTACTCGGTTGCACACAGTCTGCAGTGTTCATAACCTTGTGCTCCAGAACATCTGATCACATGCACATTATCAATTTGTGCTGTTAATATCATGAACAGCAGCTACGCTAATTCCTCTCCACTGCTTCTCTTTCTCTCCCCATCCCGAGGCATCCTGAGGTTTGGCCAGCTCCAGTCACGTCCCACCTCATGAAGGTTGTGGACCTTTAAAGAAGAAGATGCCGAACTCGCAAACATCCCGAACCATCTAGAGACGTACCAGAACAATGTGCCTGGTCTAAAGGCCGAAAACATAATGGGGAAGTTGGAGTCCCAATACACCAACCTACAGCTTCAACAACAGTGTTGGGATTTTGAATGCTGTGGATCATGTGGAAAAGAGAATAAATTATATTTTTTATATATTTTTGTGATTGCTTACCAAAGCCATTGATTTGCAAAGCAACGTGGCAGTTTAGGTCCCTGTGAACAAGCCGTTAGAATTAAACAACAAAGCCGTTAGGTTGAACAATCCATGCAAATAAACACACGTTGCTGCAGCATTACAACACAAACATTTGCGAAAGTGTTGAGTAAAAAAGTTTCAAAACTCTACAACTGGAGTTCAGCAGCCACTAAATATAAGGTTCAACTTTAGTTCTTTTTTTTATCTAGATATCTAAGTAGATATTAAAATGATTTTTCTATAATAAACACAACATTTTAATAATTTAAGTTGTTAAATGTTATTGATTTTTTTTCACATACATGAATGATTACATAATTGGTTTCCCCCAAAATAAAAGCAGACGTTGGTTTTCGAATGACATACATGCATCTTTAAAAAACAAATTTGCATTTCTAGAGAAAAATGAAGTAGCACAGCACAGCACATCATTAATTATACTTAAAATAGTCAGCACTATTTTTTTTTCTCAAAAAGAATATCACAAATTGAAATAAATAAATTTAATAAATTTAAAATCCACTACAATACAAACTTATTGGGAAAAACACTGCATATTTGAAGACAACTGAATTACTGATCTGTGATAATTATTGATCCAAAACACTGAACATTTACAGTATTCGGCAGATGCCCTCATCCAGAGAGACGTACATCTGAGCAGCTGAGGGATTAGGGCCCAACAGTGGGAGTTTGGTAGTGCTGGGATTTTAACTTCTAATCCAGATTCCAATACCTTAACCATTGAGCTACAGTACCATGTCCTAAATGAGACCATACGATTATGTGCTTCTTGAAAATCATCCAAAATAGTGTTAGTAAAGTCTGGTACTCTTGTAGGTGAGAAGGTGAGACATTTCCTGGGGTGCAGTCAGCATTCAAATTCTTCCTGAAGGTGTTCAATAAGGTTGGAACTCTATAGCAGGAGATTTTCCACATCTTCCAACCCATGTAAAGCAGATCTTCATGCAGCTGGCTTTGTGCACAGGAGCATTGTCAGACTGGAACAGGTTTGGATTTCCTAGTGAAGGGAAAATTTCATTCCAAAACCAAAACTTTAGTACCAAGAAAGAGATTTTATAAAAAAACATACCACAAATGGACATCAACTTAAATATTTAATACAGGAATTATTTCCATTTCCATCTAACCAGGACAGACTTTTGTAAAATTCAGTTTAATTACTAAAAGCTCATTCTTGGCTTTCAATGCAGTCAAAATCGAGTACTTTTGTACTTTTTACCTCAAGTAAACACACATTTTTGGCTTCAGGGTGAAACATGGCAGCTGTAATCTTTTTTTTTCTTCCTCAATGAAAACATGAGGGTTTGTCCCTGAACAAGTGCTACACAGGGTCAATAAACCCCACCATAGTGGGGGTTCACACTGAAAATGAAAATGTGTTGGTGAGAATCGACCCACATGACACTTGCTCTGAGACCAAGGCTGCAAAAATCTTTTTGAGGAAGGCGAGCTCGGTTGTGGAGTCCGAGCTGTACAGCCTGACATCAGTGGCAGAGAGACGGGTGCAGAGCAGGCTCCTGTCAATCATGGACAATCCACTGCACAGCATCACCTCCAGGCAGAGGAGCAGCTTCAGTGACAGGTTGCTGTCATTGCCCTGCTCCACTGACAGATTGAGGAGGTCGTTTCTCCACCATTCCATGCAGGTCTTTAATTCCACTTGGGGGATGGGGGTATTGGCTTGGGGGGTCGATGCTGACATTTCTCACTGTCCTGAACTTTTCTACAAACTGTACACTATGCACCTTAACACTCCGATTTGCACAGGACTCATTAAAAACACAGTTCTTTGCACAGACTCTTAAACTTTAATACATTAATTACCTTTACATTTTTAGTATTTAGTATTTTTCAGTTTTTTTGAATCTTTCTATCTGTCTGTCTTTCTGCACAGAAACCAAGCAGAAGGTTCCATCTCTTTTTGGTGGCACCATGCAGGGTGAGGTTCAAAGTGACTTCAAAAAAGACACAAAAAAGGGACCTCGGATGGATCAGCTCAGTCCAGCTTCTTGGGGAGACGCAATTTTATTGAACCTTATTTAAAAGAAAACACATGCACAGTCTTAGAATATCACACTACACTTAGATAGAGCCTCTGCGAGGGCACCATTTACAGTAGGTTGCCCCTCTAAAAAAAAAGGTTGGCGAGGGTACCTACTGTTTGCTCACACTACTCAAAGGCAGGTATCCAAACAGTCAACACCCTTCCTGGTTTCCTGGATTCCTCCTCCAATATTTTAATACAAGGAAACACCATCAAGCAGCAAAATACCTCCTCACCTCATAAGGTGTTGGCACCAAGACAAAGACTTTAACGTTTAAGTGAGTTTCCCAAGCAGTAAGTATACCTATCCATCTTTTTATTTTTTATCTTTGTGCCATCTGACTGTCAAAGGTCCCTTTATCAGGCTAAATAATGCCTACTGCCTATGGAGAAGGTGGCCCTGCAGGGCTTCAAAACCCTACAGTATGCATAGAAGCTCTAGGTACCCTCACCCTGTACTTTTTGGACACTGTTTTGGCTTAATTACCTAAGGTTTAAAGTTCAGTGAAGCACTGGTGAATTACCGAAATCATCTCTTTTTAATTTTATTTTGGAGAACCATTGAAGTTAAAAGGTTAGACTGCTGATTAGAAAGTCATGTGTTCAAATTCCAATACATCCAAGCTGCCACTGGTGGACCCAAGGTCATGGCCTGTTGTATAGTTGTATATATGATTTATAATTGTATATATATTATAAGTGGTATATACAATATAATTGTAAGTTACTCAGGATAAGGGAATCTGTCAAATTTTATAAAAGTAAAAGACGTACCTGGGGCCTGTGCCATATGGGGATAGCACAAGCTTTATTGCTCATCACTGTTCTAGTGTACTTACAATTCGGATTAGCACTAGTGAACCCCAGTTGAATGTTGCCTGAAAATTAGAATTTGATGTCTGCAACATGTCACAAGTGTTATTAAATTTACACATTTAAAAAAACTTTTTGCAACTAATTGACAGCAGGTGAGTTGGATGACTGGGTATAAATAGTGTGTTAGAGAGACAAAGTCTGGGCAGAGCTTCACCAATCTGTGAAAGACTGTGTCTACAAATTGTGGAACAGTTTCAGTATAATGTTTCTCAATATAAAATTGCAAAACAGTTAAATATATCATTTACAAAACATAATATCAACAAAAGTCTCAAAGAATCTGGAGAAATCTCTTTGAACAAGGTACAAAGGCGAAAATTGATATTAGATGCCCGTGATCTTCGGGCCCTCGGGCAGTTTCCCCTTAAAACAGTCATGATTCTGTTAAGGAAATCACTTCATGGGTTTATTAACACCTTCAGAATTAAATTATTGTCTGCAAACACAGTTTGCCATGTCACCCCCAAATGCAGGTTAAATCTATATCATGTAAAGAAGAAGGCATGCGTGAACATGATCCAGAAACGCCACCATCGTCTTTTTGCCAAAGCTCATTTTAAATGCATTTAGGCAAAGTGAAAAACTGTAGTGTGATTAGACAAAAAAAATTTACATTTATTTTTGAGAACCATTGACACCATGACCTCCCGACTAAAGAGGAGAGGGACTCTCCGCTCAGTACAAAAAGCTGCATCTCTAATGGTAGGGTTGTGCATTAGTGCCTGTAAAATGGGCACCTTGCACATTTGGAAAGGCTTCACCAGTGCTGAACGCTGTATACAGGTTTTAAAGAAACAAATGCTTGCAGCCGCTAAACGTCCTTTTCAGGGAAGGCCTTGAACATTTGAGCAAAACAATGCATACTGCTTCTATGACAACAGCATGACTTCGTATTAGCAGAGTCCAGGTGCTGAAAAACATTAATAATGAAATGGTGCATATTGTCAGTTTTAACATTACATTTTTTTTATTGTAAGTAGAATATAGATTTATGACGTTTGCAAATCATTGCATTCAGTTTTTATTTACATTTTACACAGTGTCCCAACATCTTTTAAATCGGAGTTGTATTTCCAGCCATAGCTATTTAGATGGAAGAAGCAGTGGAAGACATACCTATCTTTTTTTTTTATTAGGGCAACCATAAAGAAGGGTAAAAAAAAAGGTAAAGCTAAAGTTGTGGTTTTGCAGTGAAAGTTTGCCAGTGAAAATTGTTGTAATATGGTTTGGTTCCAACAGGTGGAAATTTATAGGGAAGTTTGCATGCAAAATATAGAGAAAAAAATGTATCTTACGTAACATTTTGTAGTTCCATTTTTTACTGGTTTTCCATAACTGATTTCTGTGAGGGTATTTAAACTGTTCTTCTGAACATTCTCCACTCTCAGTGCTGAGAAACTGAGTGAGACCTTCATCATGCACCTGATACAAGGCATCATCCTGCTCCTGCTCAGCATCAGTCTAGTTCAGAGTTATTCCATGAAGGTAAGAATTCCAGATGTTTCGCCAACATAAACTATTATATATATATATATATATATATATATATATATATATAATTATAAAATTATGAGTAATTTTGAGAAAATCTGAAGACCTAATAACCATTTTTATTGTTTATTAACCAGGTGTTGGATAATGTTCTCTCTGAGAAGATTGGTAAGATGCCACTTGATTCAGATTTAAAATGTATCTCTATAGATTAGTTTTTTTACTAATGTCACTACATTTTAATTCATTTTGTTCATTTCAGGTAACAGCACTGACCCTGATTATTACTCCGTATCGGCCATCATTGAAAGAGCCAACAAGAATGTTGGTAAGGTTGAAAAAAAAACGCAAAAACCTTCTTTGTGATCATCTGCCACAGAACAGTATAGTTATTATACACACATTACCATATACATTATACACAATATTATACTGCACATTATCATAAATGATCGATTTTACTTGTGGATTAAGCATCAGTATATTATTTATAGAAACACTTGTCTGACACACCATCAACACATCACATGAAAAGAGCATTCAGTCTTCATTAAATTGATTTCAACAGACTATAGACATTTTCTTCGGGAATGTCTTGAAAATACTGCATATTCTATAGGTCCCAGTGTAGACACTTGTGTTTTACTGAACAGGAATGTCAAAGGATGGTTTCAACATTACTCATGGTGACATCGCGGTGTACACTGGGCTCCAGAATGCAGATCCATGTACTTCTCGTGGGTGCAAGTGGCCCAGGAAACGGAGGAGGGTTTCTGTGCCTTATGTCATTTCCAGGCAGTTCTGTGAGTATCACTTTTTTACCTGGCTACAACTAATATGTCAGAGATGGATTAGCTACCTTTTATAAGCTTTTCTCTTTCTGACAGCACGCTCTGAAAAAAGAGTCATCCTGTGTGGACTGAAATCCTTCCAAAGGTCGACCTGTGTCCGATTCGTACGTCGAACCTCTCAAGAAGACTACATTAATATAATCTCAGACACTGGGTAAACCAGCAGTCATATTATTGCTGCTTTGATAAACAGTTGCTTAAACAAACCAGTCTTGAGAATGTTCTCTTCGCTGTACAGGTGCTATTCATTCATTGGTCGTCGTGGTGGAAGGCAGGTTGTGTCTCTACAACGTAACGGCTGTGTTTATCGTCACATCGTCCAACATGAGCTTCTCCACGCTCTGGGCTTTCATCATGAGCAGAACCGTAGTGACCGTGACAAGCATGTCAGAATCCTTCTCCAGAATGTTCTCCCTGGTGAGCAGAGCAGGAATTTCACTTCTGATTTCTTATTTATAAAGTTACTCTGAGTCTAAACTTAAGTATGACAGCAATCATTTAAAATTATTGCAATGTCAACCTTTATTGTGACAGTCAAAATACAAAAGCTCTAAAAACAGAACCATGTGGTTCATATATTCACAGGACAGGAGCACAATTTTAATAAAGTCAACACCAACAACTTGAGGACACCATATGACTACAATTCTGTCATGCAATATGACAGGTAAAGAATCATACACTCTTTAATTCTCAGTTTCCATACGGCATTTAACATATTAACATATTGTAATTCAGTAGTCCCCCAATCCCCGGCCCGTGGCTTGGTGCCGGTCCGTGGGTCATTGTAACCGGGCCGAACAGAAACAATACATAACTTACATGATTTCGTTTTATTTATTATCTGATTCTGAATGATATTTTATTGTGGAAAATTCACGGATTTTCTCCACCACATCTGTCTATGACTCACTTTTGATGCAGGTCATGATGCCTCGGTCACAAGACCTACCTCCATCCACTACCTTCTTAAAGGAGCTCCGGCCGCTAACACATAATACATTACCGCTAAATTCAAACCCCCAAGCAAGCAAAATGAACAAACAACAACACAGTGGATTCACGTTTATTATTAGATTTAGAAAATACCAGTTTTTATGGTCGTATCATTTTATTTTGTATGTATTTGTACCGGTCCGTTTGTGGACCACATCTGTATTTAACATATTGTGTTGGTACAGGTATGCTTTCTCGAGGAACAGGCAGCCGACCATCCTCCCCATACCAAACAATAACGTTTCCATTGGACGTGCCACCAAAATGAGCCGCAACGACATCCGACGTGTTAACAGGCTCTACTGCCGTAGAAGGAGGAGCTTTTAACATCGCCAGAGTGCTTAAATTCCCTTAAAAAGCTTTTGCAGAAAGTAAGAAAACGCTTTGCGCTTAATGTAATCTTATGGGATTTTTCCCCTTAAATTTCTGATATTAGACTGTTACACGCGTCGATGTTCTTTTGCTGGTATGAGTTTATTTTCATCTAAATGGAATCTCTTCAAGCAATGATTTTGTATCTCAAACATCTATAAATAAAGGGAATGTTGCTGAGGTGTCTGCTTTTTGGTCCAAGTGCTTTTGACAGAACCAGTCAGAAACAACCCTCTTCAAAAAAATTTGAAGACAAATCCAGGAAGTAACTCTAATTACTGCGACACATGTGGCATTTTTATTTATTTCAGTCTCCTATCTAGCAATGTTAGCATAATAGCTAGCTATTTATTAAGCTTTGAGGTAATTTTTCTTTAGTGAAGAATTTTATCACCAATATCAAAACAGCAGTGAGGTAACGCCCTTAATAAATAAATAGCCTACATCATTATTGAATATAATGTCAGTTTAAACCCTGCTAATGCTAATATTACCTACTAGGTAAACAACTAGAGACCTAACATTAACTGATTTAGACTAAACTTGCATAACGCTTAACAATATAATAAACCTCATTTATCAGTTGGTTTGGTCCTTGTATAATGGCAGAAACATAAACGGCACATTATTCATACATTTATAGATCTGTGAAACTTTGTTTAATTGCTTCACAGCTGATTAAAACCAGTAACTACATGGAAAATGAGCTAAAGCATAACCAGCTCCTAATGACTCAATACTGTTTTTGTAGCAGGGATGAAACTGTAGAATGCAAATAGGTATTTGAAACAACAACCGATAGATAGATAGATAGATAGATAGATAGATAGATAGATAGATAGATAGATAGATAGATAGATAGATAGATAGATAGATAGATAGATAGATAGATAGATAGATAGATAGATAGATAGATAGATCTGTCTACTAGAAGGCCAAATAGTAGCAATTATGCAAAATTTCAAGTGTACATAAATATGCAAATATATGTACAGCATGTTAATATATAAATGAATAAATATACAGCAAATAAATATAAAGTACACTAAGAAAAAGAATATTTATATATATATATATATATATATATATATATATATATATATATATATATATATATATATATATATATATATATACAGTACAGACCAAAAGTTTGGACACACCTTCTCATTCAAAGAGTTTTCTTTATTTTCATGACTATGAAAATTGTAGATTCACACTGAAGGCATCAAACATAACAAAAAAGTGTGAAACAACTGAAAAATGTCATATTCTAGGTTCTTCAAAGTAGCCACCTTTTGCTTTGATTACTGCTTTGCACACTCTTGGCATTCTCTTGATGAGCTTCAAGAGGTAGTCACCTGAAATGGTCTTCCAACAGTCTTGAAGGAGTTCCCCGAGAGATGCTTGGCACTTGTTGGCCCTTTTGCCTTTACTCTGCGG
This sequence comes from Silurus meridionalis, assembly GCF_014805685.1. NCBI lineage: Eukaryota > Metazoa > Chordata > Actinopteri > Siluriformes > Siluridae > Silurus > Silurus meridionalis. The sequence goes on from NC_060909.1 coordinate 1,881,924, forward strand.
TCCAGCTCACCCCTAAACCATCTCGATTGGGTTCAGGTCCGGTGACTGTGGAGGCCAGGTCATCTGGTGCAGCACCCCATCACTCTCCTTCTTGGTCAAATAGCCCTTGATGCCTTCAGTGTGACTCTACAATTTTCATAGTCATGAAAATAAAGAAAACTCTTTGAATGAGAAGGTGTGTCCAAACTTTTGGTCTGTACTGTTTATATATATATATATATATATATATATATATATATATATATATATATATGTGTGTGTGTGTGTGTGTGTGTGTGTGTGTGTGTGTGTGTGTGTGGATAGTCCAGAATATACAATGTATTATGTACAGATTAATTGTCCAGAATGATATAGTATATACAGAGTGAAGCAAATACCATAAAAATAGGATTATTATAACGCTGCATCATTTGTATGTAGTGTAATTCAATTCAATGAAATTAAAAAGGCTTCCTAATACACGCAGAACACCAAGAGGACCTTGAGTAATTGTTTGGTTTGGCTTCCAATTGAACTGACAAACATTGCAAGATTGACAGATTTGCACAACATCTATTCTTAGAAAAGATCAAATATATGTTCAAGAATTCGAATTAATGGCTGTGTTTCTCAGCCGTCACAGGAAACCTGAAGTACACGCTGCCTTTAAACAGAAAACACCACAATCTGGACGACACTGTCTAAAATTGACACTGGACCTCCTGGAGTGTTTAAAGGCTCTGGCATGGAGAAGCTGGTGCTGGATCTGTGATGATCACAAATGTTGAGCTCAGTAGCTCCTAGTTTTATAACCATAAAGACTGTATAAGACTGTAGAAAGATCATTACTTATAATCTTACACTCCAGTGCTCATGTTAGTTCTCACTCTCCAGTGTTCTGTATTGTTGAAAGATTTATGATCACACTCTTGATGTCACCTAAATGAGGATGGGTTCCCCTTTTGAGTCTGGTTCCTCTCAAGGTTTCTTCCTCAAAACATCTAAGAGAGTTTTTCCTTGCCACAGTCACCACGGCTGCTCATCAGGGATAAACACACATTGTTCACCTTAACTGTTGTTCTTTCCCAAACTGTTACCTCAAAGTTGAAGGAACACAATTGTATCAGACATCTTTGGATGCATGAAATTGTTTATTCAGTTAAATGAGAAGACTTAAACCTGTTCCAGCATGACATTGCCTCAGTGCACAATACCAGCTCAATGAAGATCTGCTTTTCATTTGCGTTGTATCGACTTTAATGTCGTAAGTCGTGTGGTCGTAGGTCGGGGTCTAACTGTACTTATGACTAGGTGTCCGCAAACTTTCGGCAATATATTGTATGTACATAGGAGTATTCAGTTCATTTTAATTCAATACATTTTTAATTTCTAGAGTATTTTTAACAATAGACATTGTGTCAAAGCAGCTTTACAGAGATGAAGCGGTAATAAAAGAATGTATACGTTTGTCCCTAATGAGTGACTGTAGCAAGCAAAAACTCCCTGGTCCACTGGATTCTGTTATTCATATGAAAGATAAAGGAGGTGCAGTTTCTCCGGTATCACCTCATTAACCTTCCGTGTGGAAACATACTAAAGGTTCCGTTTGGTGTCCTGATGATTTACGTAATTTAAAACACCATTATTACTTTAAAATATTTACAAGAATATTTTCTTTTCATGCTTTATGTTGTTTCGTTTCACTAATAATAAACATACATTTGCATAAAGCATCAATATTTGTCAATACCCATGTTGAGTAGAGTATTTATAGCTTAAAAGTATTCATTTAGGGTACATTTAGAACAGATAACAAAATGTGAGATTAAGTTGCAATGAATCGCAAACTCATGACAGTCATGCATTTAATTGCGATTAAATATTTTAATCAATTAACAGCACTAATATTAATTTAATGCGAGATCCAGTTACCAGCGTGACACTAAAACCGGTAGCAGTAATGGCTACATTTTTACTTAAGTACATGTCAGAACCCAAACTTCTTTACTTTAACTTGAGTAAAAAAAAGGTTAGTCAGTATTTTTTCAGTATCTTTTACCAGAATATTTTAAAACATGAGTGTCTGAACTTCTACTTGAGTGAAGGATGTGTGTAATGTTTTTGTGGAAAGACACATGCTTATCTTTTCAGCAATGGCTATTTAGTAAGCTGAGGATCTGCATACTATCACCACCTTTTTCTTTTAATTAAGCAGATGCACGTGATAATTGGGATAGAGTTTGCAGTAGCCGAGGTTCAAGGTAAGTTAAAGGTTTATCACTAAGCTAAAGTTATGGTTTGCATCAGGTTTGGATTTGTCAGTAGAAGCCTTGTAACATTTGGAAATGTTCAAAGTTGCTTGCATGTGAAATTACGTGAAAAAAACCCACTCTTTTTTGTAAGAGCTTCTAGTTCCATTTATTTTCTGGTTTTCATAAACCTTGAGAAACAGTGTCTGAGAGGGAAGTGATGAACACGCGTGAGGGTATTTAAAATGTTCTTCTGCCTGAGCGTTCTCCACTTTCAGTGCTGTGACACTTTCATCATGTCTCTGATACAAGGCATCGTCCTGCTCCTGCTCAGCATCAGTCTGGTTCAGAGTCGTTCCATAAAGGTGAGCTAGCAGACATTTTATCAACATAAAATACATTACGAGTAATTTAGAGTAGATCTGTAGAAGATCCAATTAACATTTTAAATGTTTATTAACCAGGTACTGGATAACGTTCTTTCTGAGGAGATTGGTAAGATGCTACTTGATTTAAATTAATCATATAATTATATATATATATATATATATATATATATATATATATATATATATATATATATTTAAAAAGAAAAAAATTTGTACGTTTTAATTTTATTAATGTCACTAAAAAAATTTGTTTTATTATTTTGCAGATAAAAGCACTGACCCTGATTTTTACTCAGTATCAGCCATCATTGAAAGAGCCAACAAGAATATTGGTAAGATTGAAAAAAAAAAACGTGAAAAATAGACTGATGCTTGAGGTTCTGTTTTGTACTATTGCAGGTGTTAGGCACGTGCCGGTATCACATTTTCACGCTGCGATTAATCGATGAAGGTTTTATCAGGGTATTTAATTAGTTGTTTTTATTTGGCGTTCAACATGTAAATGAGAAGTAAACTTATCTTTATCTCGCTGAATTGCACTGGATGGTTGTCGCTAAGATGAACAAACGTTAGACGTGTTCCCGTGTTTGGCCGCCACTTTCCATCGACACGTCTTACACAAAGGGAAAAACGTCTTCGACCAGCGGTCCCTCTGCATTTTTTGTTTTTGGAACCCAAATATTTTAAACCTCTGACTTAACACTTTTAGAGGGGGGATAAATTGTCTGCAGCGTTCCTCCTCCTTCCCCATGCTCAACCCCGTGCATATTAATTACGTGATTTAATGCATTACGAATACCGGCACGTCTAGTAGGTACTTTTTTGTGACCATGTGTATACTTTCCTACACAATACGACATGTAGTATAACTGTCTTATACTAGTAGTATTCTATTCTATTCTAGTACATGTAAATAAAAATAAAAAAATTCAAATATAAAGTTTAAAATAAAATCAAAGTATGGTGTAGTTATAAAAGCATAGTTGGTTGTGTTAGAATTCGGCTAATTATCTTATCAAATTAAATCATTTATATATAAAAACCAATTAAACATCAATCATTCGGTTATGAATTAAGCAGCAATATATTAAAAACAACTGTCTGATATACTTCACATCACATGTCTATTCCACGCTGCTCTGTGTGACATTGGTAGTGTTTACATTCATTTAAAAGTACTGAATCATCATTATTTTCCAATTAAGTCTTTTTTTTTTATTGTATCTGTACTTTACTGAAGTGTTTCCATTTGGGGAAACTTTTACTGTAAGTTCACTACATTTCAAAGTCAAATATTTTACTTTTTGCTCAACTACATTTTGTGAAATCAATCGTTTTTTATTAATGAGGATTAAAACGTAACTATTAAAACACGTAGCGAGTCACCAATTAGTGTCGAGTGTCAACCTTCAGTTCAGCATCAGTTCAACAGCAAACAGAACATTTTAAGAGGAAGAAATGAGAAATACATTTATTTACATTATTTTTTTGAAGTAAGAAGGTTTTGTGCTCATGATAATTTCAATAGAAATCAATCAGTGTTTGAGTCATTAATATCATTCTATTAATAGATCAGTGTGCTGAGAGTCACATTCGAGTCTTTTCACATAAACTGAGGTGATTAAGTGAAGAGTCTTGTGATAAAAATGATCATAGGAACATTATAGTTATAATAAATCACTACTTTGGATACTTAAGTACATTTGAAGGCAAAAACCTTTGTACTTTTACTCAAGTAAAAGTTTAAAGGGACACTTTTACTTGTACTGGAGTCACATTTTACTAAATGGATCTCTACTATAACTACATGGTTTGTGTACTTCATCCTCCTTTTTTTAATGTAATTATCCTCATTAAACATATGATGTCCTCTAATAACTGTCTGAATCCCATAACAACAATTTCTAACCATTTCCTGGAAAGTGCATGGTAACTGGAGTGAGTTTTAAAGATCATGGGACTTATTTGAAATATATACATTTTGAAAGTAAGATTTTTTAATAAAGTAAATGTGAAGCTCTCAAAAGTTCTTTAATAAAATAACTTATAGAATTCAGTCTTTTTTAGTTCCATTAACCAGGCATTTTCTTCAGGATTATCTCGACAATACTGCATGTTCTACGAACCCCAGTGTAGACACTTGTGTTTTACTGAACAGAAAAGTCAAAGAGTGGTTTCAACATTACCCATGGTGACATCGCGGAGTACACTGGGCTCCAGAATGCAGATCCATGTACTGCTCGTGGGTGCAAGTGGCCCAGGAACCAAAATGGGAATGTCAATGTTCCCTTTGTCATTTCCAGGCAGTACTGTGAGTATCACTTTTTTTTCCTGGATTTAAAGAAATACGTGTCAGTGATTCGTTACCGTTAACAAGCTTTTCTATTTCTGACAGCACCCAATGAAAGAAACGTTATCCTGCGTGGACTGGAATCCTTCCAAAGGTCGACCTGTGTCCGATTCGTACCTCGAACCAATGAAGAACACTTCCTTAATATAATCTCAGACAATGGGTATAACAACAGTCCTATTATTGCTGACTATTTTAACAACCAGTTGCAACAAACCAGGCTTGAGAATGTTTTCTTTGCTCTACAGGTGCTATTCATTCATTGGTCGTCGTAGTGGAAGGCAGGTCGTGTCTCTACAACGTGGCGGCTGTGTTTTTCATAACATCGTCCAACATGAGCTTCTCCACGCTCTGGGCTTTCATCATGAGCAGAACCGAAGTGACCGTGACCAGCATGTCAGAATCCTTCTCCAGAATGTTCTCCGTGGTGAGCAGTGCAGGAATTTCACTTCTGATTTCTTATTTATAAAGTCTAAACTTAAGTATGACAGCAATCAGGGGAGCAGCTCATAATTCTTAGAAGCATCCAATTAATAAAATGTCAACCGTGAGGCCTCGGTTTCATCAGTAAAAAAACAAAAAACAACAATAATCATAATCATGTGATTCATATATTCACAGGACAGGAGCACAATTTCAATATAGTCAACACCAACAACTTGAGGACGCCATATGACTACAATTCTGTCATGCAATATGAGAGGTAAAGAATCATACACTCTTTAATTCTCAGTTTTTATACGGCACAGTAGTAATAAACAGACTGTGTTTTACAGGTTTGCCTTCTCCAGCAATAGGCAGCCGACCATCCTCCCGATTCCAGACAATAACGTTTCCATTGGACGTGCCACTGAGATGAGCCCCAATGACATTCTACGCATTAACAGGCTCTACTGCAGTTAAATAAAAAACTCTGAATGTCAAGAATGCTTTAAAAATGCTTTAAAAAATTTCTTGCACGATGAATGAAAATGCTTTGCACTTAAAACAGAAGCAGCATCTTATTTTTTTATTTTTTTGCTTGTATGAATTTATTTTGATCTTTTACCTGCAGTTTTTAATTTGAGATGCAGCTCATGCTGATGATTTAAAAAGAAACACAGCTCATTAGTCTATTACACACTCCTGCCTATTTAACGATCTGATTAGGAATCTGTTACTATACAATCTCTGTTTTTGGAATTATGTTGTAGGAATGATTTTGTTTCTTAAACAGCTATAAATAAACAAAATGTTGCTGATGAGTCTGTTTTGGTCTGAATGCATTTGACACAACCGCTGAGAAACAAACCCTCATCATTCACTGAGATGTTAATCAGCATGATTGTAATGGATAAGATTTAATTCAATGTGTACACTGATCATTATGACATTCTAACATTATGAGCGGTGAAGTGAAGAACACTGATGATCTTCATCATGGCACCTGTTAGTGAGTGGATTTATTTAGAACGCAGCAAGTGAACATTTTGTCCTCAAAGAAGGAAGCAGGAAAAATGGGCGAGCGTAAGGATTTGAGCGAGTTTGATACATTGAGACGTCTAGACGTCTGGGTGAGAGCGTCTCCAAAACTGCAGCTCTTGTGCGATGTTCCTGGTATGCAGTGGTCAGAATCTATCAAAAGTGCTCCAAGGAAGGAACAGTGGTGAACCGGCGACTGGGTCATGGGCGGCCGAGGCTCATTGATGCACGAGGAATGATTGTGTGAATAATAAGTTACAGAATGTTCAATTCCACTTGCAGTAACACGGCTTGAGCCTCTACATTGCTTGCATCAAGTTTAAAAAAAAGTCTTAAGCTGCAAGTCTAATAACATACACACTGTCAAAAGCATGTTAGCAATCAAGAGTCCAACAGATGGTTACAATAGGCTAGGCAAAGATGTGTGAGACGTAGCATCTGGAGAACACTATTTAAAAACTACAGTAGTGCTCTACTGTACTCATACATCTCCATAACTCATGACAAATTAATGGCAGTTTTAAATGGGAGATGTTTTTGCAACTACAAGATGTTCCTGTCCATGACCTTCCTGCTCGCTAAAGAAATAGTTGGTGTCAGGTATCATTCTAGTCTTTAAACAAAACCATCTCCAGCACATAAGCTGTGCAGTTTGGAACATCTGACAATGTTCACTAGTTGAGGAAGGCACCATTTCCACCACACATCCTCACAACCTTCTACAGAGGGACTATCAAGAGCATCCTGAGCAGCTGTGTCACTGCCAGTTCTGGGAACTGCCTTAGATAGCAAGACCATAGAGCGGATAGTGAGGATGGTTGACATTTAGACCACATGCTGCATCTGTAGAGCCACCAGCATTGTGGATGATCACATACACCCCTCACACACACACTCTTCTCTCTCTTGCTGTCTGGAAAGAGGTACAGAAGCATTTTGGCCCTCACATCCAGGCTGTGTAACAGTTTCTTTCCACCAGCCATCAGACTCCTCAACATTAAGGCACTAGACTGACACACACACACACACACACACACACACACACACACACACACACACGTCTGTACACACACTGTATGGCATAAAATTGCCGTTTGCACACGTTAAACTTGAACCAAATGTTTACATGTACATTATTTATTTTTCATACAGACGATCCACGTGCACAACATTCAGTGTGGTTGTGTTCGTCTGTGTTTGTCTAATTTTTTTGCACTTTATATTGTTAGTTTAGAGTTCTGTGTAGTTCTGTGTTTTCTTTACTTTATGTTGTCTGATGGAGCTCCTTGTTCCTGGGAAACGTTGTTTTGTTTTCACTGTGTACTATAATGCAATGGTTGGAATGACAATAAAGTCTTCTTGACTTGTTGCTGGAGGGTTGTAGGAGCATTCTGACACCCAAAGGGCATAACTGCATATTGCAGAAAACTGTCAAGTGAAAAAAAGCAGACATTTCTAAGACACAAGTATTCAGTGGCACCCTTAAGCACTTTAGCAAAACCAAGACCAATTTTGACTCTGAACCAGTGTATAAAGAGTCTATTGTAATGGCAAATGTGAAGGTTAGAAGTCTCCGTCTTAGTGTCGAGAAGTATCAGTCGGCGTATTATGGGGCGCTGGTTCGCCTGAAATCATCACTGTTGCTGTCCACCTCCACAATTCACCTCTGCACTGTTCTATAACTCTCAGATCCTGACTGTTCTGTTTCTCTTTTTTTGTTGTATATAATCCTGTTTATAACTCATATAAATTTGTATTATACACAGTAAAGTAAACTGAAACAAAACCTAGAAATGGGTCTCGTTCATGTCCTTTCTTCCAACTACCACACCATCACGAAAACAGCATACCGTATTTTTCGGACTATAAGCCGCTACTTTTTTCCCACGCTGAACCCCGCGGCTTAAACAATGAAGCGGCTAATTTATGGATTTTTCCTGGGTTTTCCCGGTTTCACAAACTTCAAGCCGCCAAAACACTGAGCCCCATAACATTAGACCAATGAAATTGCAGAACGGGGTCAGGTGAACCAATGAAACTCTTTATATTAAATCAGATGCGCTCCCACTGAATCGGGCCGCACCACATCATAAATATGGATGATGTTCCTCTGACGTTTGACCTGCCGCTCACTCGGACTGTCTACAGGAAATGAGAATCATTCGTCACGCTGAAAACAACCGGGCATGAAAACACACTTCACCTGTGTTCTGAGCTGCACGGCATCGGGAGAAAAGCTTCACCGATGGTGATTTTTAAACGCACAACGATGCCAAAAGATAAACTCGAGAGAAATAGTTGTGAAAGGAAGGAGGAAGACAGTGAACAATGACTTTCTTGGTAGGCTACTGTTTAGATACAAGCCGTGTAACAGACACTGTCTTTCATTAAAGCCTGTGTAAAGTTCATTAGTTTCAGTGTAGACACTGTGGCTTATAGACAGGTGCGGCTTATTTACGTTCAAAATAAAAATCTTTCTCAAATTTAGTGGGTGCGGCTTATAATTGGGTGCGCTTAATAATCCGGAAATTACGGTATGTTACTCCCCCTACACTACACTTTAAAAAGGGAAAGTAACAATAGACATAAAGATTGTTGCTAATTCCTACTGTTTTCTACTGTAATGCTGTGGATGGCTCTGGTTGATCAGGAACGTGTCTGATCTCAGTCATCGCTGACTCCCTCTGTCTCATCCACATCAGCCACACTTGTTGTTGCCTTCTGTCTTGCTCATTGTCAGCTTCATTGGCTTTTATACATCTGTAGTTCGTGATAGCTAATAAATGATAGACCAGTGGAAGGTTGGAAAACCTGCGCAATGAAAGAAATAGGTTGAAGCCTGTAAAACGGCACAAAATAGTATTGATCATGTCACCATTAAGATTTTATCAAAATTGTGAGCCTGATTTGAAAATGTAAGAAGTAGAAAATACTGATACTATATTACCAAAAGTTTGTGGACACTAAGTCATAAGTATGGTACGTGCTTTATAGGCATCACGTTCCACATTTAGTTCCGATTTGCCCTTATAATTCTGTGTATAGAGTTAGTGTATTTGTGTTAAAAATGTACAAAATTTAATGAGAGAAAATAAAATGTAAGAAAATAAATAATGAAGTAAAGTACTGATGTCGAATACTAAGAAAGTATTTGTACTTCGTTCCTTTTCATCTCCACCTATGGGTCAAAACATTTTCATTGTGAGTCAGCGTTTTATGTGAGAAGCAACAGCCTCTTTCATTCTACTAAACCTATAGAAGTTTATGTTGCTCCACTGCTGCATGGAGTTTTACAGCTGTGGGCAGCCGGTGTGCAATGAACCATGAATTTACTTCTCCTTGTCTGACTTTGCAACAGTCGAACGTATAACAGCAAGTGGAAACTAAATGTGAAATGGAATGTTTGGAAAGAGGAGCAATCTTATGGCTAGGTGTCCACAAACCTTTGGCTATATATTGTACACACACACACACACACACACACACACACACACACACACACACACACAGAGTTGTGTTCTAATAATCAATTCTCTTTGCCCAATCAGGTTGTGTGTAAAACTTACGATTACAAAACCTCCGACTGAGGAACATAAACACACTCCATTACATAACGTGACCAAACATTGCAGCATTTTCGAAAAACATACTGTTTCAAAACTTTAGGAGGATTTTGAGATCAGTAGTTTAGGCATTGGACCTCGAATCAGAATGTCTGGTGTTCAAATCCCAGCACCACCAGGCTTTATAGATTTTAAGACTTTATAACCTTAAATTAAATGATAATGATGATGATCCAGAACATTTTGCGAAGACAGTAAACAGTGAATGGAGCATGAAGAAGTTATTGTGATCTGAAAAAATGCATTATATTATAATGCACACTGATCCCCGTAAACAGGAAATATGGATGCACTGTATGTGTGTACTGTTGAATAAAAAAGACAAAAAGCTCTAATAGTATCGCATTAATTTATTTTAATTGTTTTTTAATATATATTTAAAATCACATAGTCTGTGAATCAGACAGAAATCCCTTTCGGTGTAAATGTGACATATGACCTTTGAGCTCAAGTGTAAAATGTGTGTTCCTGTGAAATAAAAACAAACATGAATAATTTGTTAGTATTATTATTACTATTAATTTGAGCAAAATATGGGGCATATTTTATTACAGTATTCAAATAATAATAATAATTATTATTATTATTAATTATTATTATTATCATTATTATTTATATGGGTGAGATGAGCGGTACTCACAGCACTGATAGAGTCTGTTAATTCTAATGATGTCATTTTGGCTCATCTCTCTGGCCAGGCCTACAGCTACATTACTGTAGGGGATGGGCTCCATGGTGGGCTTACCATTCTTAGAGAATGCAGTTCTAAAAACAAATGTAGATAGAGAGTTCAGTTCATTTATTTATGTACATTTGCAGCATTCTCACACAGACATTTAACCATTTCACAGTTGACGTGAGTATATATATATATATATATATGTGTGTGTGTCTGTGTGTGTCTGCTTGTGTCTGTGTGTGTGTGTGTGTGTGTAAAGCACATCACTTACCACTAGAGGAAGAATTAAAAAAATTGATTGCTTGAGGAATAAAATATATATATTTTTTCCTATTTATCAAACATCAAACACAGACAGACAGACAGACAGACAGACAGACAGACAGACAGACAGACAGACAGATAGATAGATAGATAGATAGATAGATAGATAGATAGATAGATAGATAGATAGATAGACAAGGAAACACTAACATGCAGTCATTTTTTATGTGATATAATTCAACAGTTTTTTTAGGGCATTTGACAGACACCTGTCAAAGACACATCAGTATATGCTAATGATAAAAAAGTTTCAGCACTCTTTCAGTAGTTGGTTCGAGCCTCACCTGTGGTACTGCATGACAGAGTCGTAGTCATACAGAGTTCCCTGGTTCAGAGTGGCGATCTTGTCAAAGTTATACTTCATGTCTGTTAAAGAAAAAAAACGTTTTCATATTTTTTATATTTTTTTTCACTGCATCTGCCCGAGATAGAGAAAAGCATTGAGACTATACCATCAATAATGTTCTCCCAGACGACACGGATGTGGTTGTCACGATCACTGCGGGTCTGTTCATGGTTAAAACCGAGAGCGTGAAGCAGCTCGTGTTGGACAGTGTTGTGGTAGATACAGCCACTGCGGTCCAGAGACACGGTCTGACTATAACCTAGACGTCCTACCCAAGAGTAGCACCTGGAAAGTTCAATCAAGTGGAATGAATCTTGGTTGGAATCAACTACCTGCTTTTGTATAAGGTGGTATCAAAAAGTTTCAAGACCAGTTTTGTAATGTGCCAACAGATGGCAGCACAAGGCTGCACGCACAGTCACAGAGAGCACCGGCCTTCATTAATCAGTGTGCCAAAAGACATTGTCCTGTGTACGTCGGGAGCCGTGCACCTGGTGCTATTCTGAGTTTATTGCAGAAAAACAACACCATCTCACTTACGCACCTATCCTACTCGCCAGATTTGACTCCTGCAGGACTTCGCCCTCGTATTGAAGATGAAGAGCCAGCTCGCCGCTTTGACACCGTTGCGGAGATCCGGCGCAAATAGCAAAAGTTGCTTGACACATTTCGAAAAGAAGACTTCCAGGACGCATTTCAGAAGAACACTGGGAGCACTGCATTGCTGTGCAAGGGGACTATTCTGAAGGTGATAATGTGGAAACGTAGATAAAATAAGTACTTCTGGTAAACAGAGCGAGTCTCCAAACCTTTTGATGCCACCTCATAATGTCAGTCCTATTCTATTTTCGAGAAGGTTGTATTTTATACCCGTTTTGTGACTCGATGCTGAGAAAATCCCTCTCGTTGTAGCGTGGAACGAATCGGATGCAAGAAACGGCTGCAAAGGAATCTAGACCTCTCTGGATGACCTGCAGCTCACGGGCGTCTGAGGAGGAAAACGGTAGATGTTACTTGGCCTATAACATGTAAAAGGAAACCTGAACACTTATTTATATCAACATTTACAAAAGCTGGATTTATTCACTATAGTCACTGGTGTACACGACACAATCGGGTACAGCGTTAATGACATACTGAAGTGGTTGGCGATGTGGTAGGGAACGTAAACCAATCCATCACTGGACTTGGGCCACTTGCAGCTTGTAGATGTACATGGATCAGCGTTCCTCCCGTTAGCATCACCCACTGCAATGTCTCCTACAACCGTCGGTTCATCAGCTCCACGAACTAGCACACAGAACACAAAGCGTTAGGCTTACACTTGGGTACTACCACAAATAATTCACTTCCAAAAATAACTAATTGAGTCTGTGTGTTTATACAGTACTGCATGTGAAGGGATTTGGACATACCGATTCCTCGATTAGCCCTCTCCAGGATCTCTCCCACTGACAACACTACCAAAATAATCATAATCCAATAATGTTTTATGTACAAATGATATTATTCATATATTATGGTAATTATGGTAAAATTACTTACCAGGCTGCAGGTGAATGTTTGGAAAGATGGAGACATATAACAGAGACAAAAAAAGGCTAGTTAGCTAGTTAGCTTTTACAGCACTTTGAAATTCTTTCTTCACATATCCCAGCGATGTTAGAGGTCGGAGCACAGGGTCGGTCATGCAACAGTCCCCCTGGAGCACAGAGCATTGAGGGCTTTGCTCAAGGCCCCCGAAAGTGGCAGTTTGGTGATACCAGGTCTTAAAACCCCAACTTTCCGATCAGTAACCCTGAACCTTAACCACTGAACTACCATCTCCCTGTTACATATACATCACAACAAAGCACGATTCTTTTTTGCATATTTCAGCCTGTTAAAGAACTGGGGTCAGAGCACAGGATCAGCCTTGTTACAGAGCCCTCTGGAGCAAATAGCGTTAAGGGCTATGTTTAAGGGCCCAACTGTGTCTGCAATGGGGATTGAACCTCCAACCTTCCAATCAGTAAACCAGCGCTATGAACTCTTCACTATTTAAACAACGATGCAAACGATCCATGATTTTCAGTCGTTTGAAAAATGCGTGGGTTTAAACTTGCAAAGTTGTTTGAAACATCTAGATGTAAATATCAAGGATTTAAAGCTAAAATTCTGATCTATTCTGATGTATAGATCAAATTCTGATCCATTGTCATTCATCTTTTAATCTCAAACCCAAATGTCTTCATTGTATAGCAAAAAATGTAAAAGAAATGAAATATCATAAGCCTTGGAGTTCCAATACATTTGGAAGGCGCTGTATATACGATGCACCATGGATCAGTGCATCAGTGTTTTACTGCTGTACTTAAGTATCCAAAGTACTAGGATTTATTATGGCTATAATGTTTTTATAAATGGTGTAGTCACAAGACTTTTGCTAAATCACACAAAAAGCTACTTAAGCACAACTTACATTCACTTCCTTACTGCCCAACACTTCTATTTTACATTAACACTGATGTAAAGTGCTTATTTTTTTACAACATTTGACTATTGTGTAATTGGTTTATTAGCTTCAGATTAACTTCAGTAGACGGCAATAGATTTATTTGTATTGTGTGTCTCACCTCTTCATCAGCTTTAACAGAGCTGAGCAGCAGCAGGGCCACGAGACCCAGCGTCACCTTACACACTGTCAGCATGTTCCTCAACCTGCAGCAGAAATCACAAAACCACACCACTGTTTTAACATACACTCTCCATTACATCTCACTTAACACTGAGATTCAGCGTTCACTTCATGCTGATTTTTTAGAAACCATATAAAAGCATTTATCATAACCGAATGGACATCATATTTATATCATTTATCTTTAAATTACCGACAGATTTACGACTTTCGCCTCACCTCAAACACCCGAAAAGTAATACCTTCTACACTAAAGGGTGTTTTTATATTCTTCCATGTGTACCAAACCTGATAACCACTATCGTTTTTTTTTTTTTTTTTTAATGTCCTGCTCAAACAGATGGACGGTCTGTTGACGGACCTTGTCAGAAAAACACCAGGTGCAGCTTTTCCATGGTCAGTATATTTATTACCCCCAGTCTCCAGTGCAGGAACAGTAACACATTTTAATTTACAATCAATAATAAGGAACAGCCAAAAAAAAAAAAAAACAGCTGCATGAGGTCAAAGCCACTTTATATCCATGTCATAATTTAAATGAGGAGCTCAGTGGTTAATGTATTGGTCCTTGGATCGGAAGGTCATGAGTTCAAATCCCAGCACCGTCAGGCTAGCACTGCTTGCGCAAGCCTTAATTTCTAAGTTGTACGTCACTCTGGATGTCTGCCAAATGCTGTAAATGTAGTTCATACAAACATTTGTGTATTAAATGCATTTCCGTCTGAGGGACTCCAGTGCTTTGAATGGGGGGTGAAGAAATTAGGAAAGTTCTGTTTTTTTTTTTTTTTTTCAGTCTGTTCATTAGTCCTTGGTATGTAGACAATGCTGCTAAATTAATAATAATAATAATAATAATAATTATTATTATTATTATTATTATAATAATAAAAATACTGATTATAATAATAATAATACTAATAATAATAATAATAATAATAATAAAAATACTGATAATAATAATAATAATAATAATAATAATAATAATAATAATAAAAATAATGCTTCTAGGTGACTGTCCAAAAAACATGTTGTTCACAGTGCAGTATAAAATAAATTTTATTCTGAGCAATTCACATAACAATATGAAAACTTTGGAAACATGAAACTATGCAGGGTTCACTCCCATTAACACATGACCTATAAATACAGGATGAAGAATCTCCTGAGACACACTGAACCTTGTCTCTAGGATCAGTTGGTAGTGGGCATGAAGAGCTCATCATTAGCATCAATACAAAACAGAAACATGGTCCAAAATGGGACTTTACTGTATTTCATCATTGACATAATTAACAGGACAGTGGCTGAATAAGCATACAGGCTTAGATCTGGCCTCTGAGTAGTCTAATGTCTTTACAGCAGGTGCCCTTATCCAGAGTGACTTACAATTTTGTTTACATTTCTGCTACTGTGCACCTTATCCTGTCACGACAAGTTTTACTGGCGGAGCTACTGCTGCTTTTATTTTTATATTTTGTGTATTTTGTATTGTTCTGCACTGTCTTGTGTTGTCTTTTGCACTGTCTTGTGTTGTCTTTTGCACTGTTTGCACCAGTTGCACACATGCACTTTATGTGGTGAGGATCTTAGTTCCTGGCCCTGTGTTCTTCTGTACTGTGACTGTTGTTTTTATGTTGTTGTATGTAGCACCTGGGTTCAGGAGAAACGTTGTCTCATTTCACTGTATACTGCATCAGCTATATATGGTTGAAATGACAATAAAAGCTTCTTGACTTCTTGACTTCTTGACTTGACAATTATACTTACACCTGAGTAGTCAAGGGTTAAGGGGCCTCGCTGAAGGGCCCAGCAGTGGCAGCTTGGTTTGGTGGTACTGGGATTTTACTGGGATCTTCAGGTTCAAAGTCTGATGTCTTAACCAGTGAAAAGTGAATGTGAAGCACATTATTGCTTGTCTGCTACCTGTGCTTTACAAATTATGCAGCAAATCGCAGATCACAACATCTTAATTTAAATAAAGAGTGTGTTTATTGATGTAAAAAAGGCTACTGGTAAATTTCCATCTGATTTTTGGTCAGTGTGACTTACAGTATATAAGTTTATTAATAACTTGCTAACTTGCTAATAATTTCAGCTAGTCTTTACATCATGATAAAGTCTATTTAAGTATCAATTGATACTTAAATAGACTTAATCACGATCCTATACTGATATGATAAGGAACAGTTCAAACAATTTCCCTATAGGGTTGCAAACGCTCACAGAAAAAAAAGGAACGATCAAAATAATATAAAACAAAAAATCATTTTTTTCACAAAAAAGTGAAATAAATGTGTAGCAGCATGAAATGAATTTTGTAGCTGTTTTGTAACAATCATAGTTATAAAAGTTACTGCACATGTAACTAATTATTATTATTGCACTGAGATTGTTGCACATAACTGCCCAAGATATTAACAGTAAATAAATAAGGCAAAATATCATCTGCCTTCATCACTGCAAATATCACTGAAATAATATGGGTGATTGCTGAACATGCAGCACTTGAAGAACAAACGTCACATCAGTGGATTTTATCATACTAATGAAACTTATATAATGTTTATAATGTTCTTGTGGTCTAAAGTGCATGTCTTTCTCCTTAAAGCTATTTCACTAATTGACTTAGCAGAATCATCATCTTCTTCTACTTCTTCTTCTTCTTCTTTTGGTTTCTCCCATTAGGGGGCGCCACAGCGGATCATCCGTCTCCATTCCCCCCTGTCCTCTACATTTGCCTCTTTCAACCCAACTACCTGCATTTCTTCCCTCACCACATCCATAAACCTCCTCCTTGGTCTTCCTCTTTTCCTCCTTCCTGGTGGCTCCATCCTCAGCATTCTTCTACTGATATACCCCATGTCCCTCCTCTGCACATGTCCAAACCATCTCAATCTCACCTCCCTCACCTTGTCTCCAAAACGTCCTACATGTGCTGTCCCTCTAATAAACTAATTTCTAATCCTGTCCATCGTCGTCACTCCCAACGAACATCTCAACATCTTCAGCTCTGCTACCTCCAGCAACACCTCCTGTCTTTTAGTCAAGGATCATACTGTATGTAAATCCTGGCATATAAATAAACCCCAGTTTACAGCTCTATTAAACCTGACATAAGCCAGATAAAGAAAATAACCATATTTAATAAAAATATATTTTTATTAGATCTTTAGACAAATGAGAGCGATTACTTTTGTTTCGTATTTAAAGAAATTCATAAATAACTCAGTACTACATGAGTTCTTCTGTTTGGACTCCACAGAACCTTCTTCCACTCATTCACCATCCAAATCTTATGTGTTTTTTGCCTTTTATGTAATTTACTGCACAGAAACTGAAGGAACATGCATGTGTCTCAAAAACCATAAAACTCACAAATCATGTAGATTACCATTTTAATGTCTTCTGATAGTTACAAGAAAGATCTGAAAGATGTTTTATAATTATTAACACAGCATTTATGTATCATGGTTCTTTAAAAATCCAAGTTTTGAGATCAAGTCCGTCATATTACAACACTATAAAATCCTTCATCAGCTTTCTCTGGAACTTTAAGATTGTTAACACTTGTCATATAAAGCCTAAATCTCCCTCTGAATTATAAAACACAGTTATCCACCTATTGTAGCTCAAACGAACAAAATAAACACAGCTTGGTGTCGGGCTGAAAAATATGGAATTTATCTCTAATTCAAGGTTATAACATTTTGTTTTCACACAAAACTCCTCCATTGGGAAAAACTGCACCTGATTTCTTTCCCATGCGATTATTTAAACCTGATAAACTGAGGGATATAAACGCTGGATCAAAGCCCAACTTCAGTTTCAAACAGGAGACGGATCCATTGATTGTTTTTCGTGCGTTGAGGTAAGATTGAACATTGGTCTTCATGTTATTGCTCTTCATCAGGCTATCATGCTGCACATGTTTCTCTTACTGTATATATTTTATTATTGATAAGGTTACAATTGAAGGTATGTGTTCAGTGTAAAATCCTAATCATGCAGACTGATGAACAGGTGGGATCTCAGGGACTTTAACCATGCTATGGTTGTTGGTGCCAGCAGGTTTCGAAAACCTTTTGGAACCAGTGATGAATCGTTCATGATCATTCATTTTGAATGAATCATCTCGAAGAGTGATTCGTTTATTTTCTACTGGACGTGCATGAGCAAAGCATCGCAAAATCTCTATAGGTTATGTACAGGAAACAGAATTAAGTTGTTACCTCTCGACCCTCATGGTCCTAATCGTTCACTCTTTTATCACGTGACTCCCATAGCAATGCATTACAGAGGATACAAAATTGAGACCCTTGGCCCGAGTCATTCGTTTTTTTATCACGTGACTCCTATATACGCTATGCAGTTATGTATACATATATAAATGATTGGATATAGTATACTATAGTCATAGTTAGCGTATGTTGACGTGTCGGTGATCTGCTTATTGAAAATGTAACATTTATTTAATTTCTGATCAAACGAACAAAACGAACTAAATGACTCAAAAAAAGATTTGTTTGTTTTAGAACTCAAAGATTCAAAGAACAAAGTTAATAAAATAATAAAATGATCTTCCCACCACCTGGAACCACACACATAATGGTGCAAAAAACAAAAATCATCTTGGGAGTGAAATATCTGCAGACTGAAACACCTTATTCGTGAAAAAGAACCATGTGATTGACCACACTGGTCTGAACTTACATTTAGAGCATCTGGCAGCACCCTTATCCAGAGCGACTTACATTTATCTCATTCATAAAACTAAGCAGCTATGGGGTTAAGGGCTACCTGATGGGCCCAGTGTGGCTGGGATATGAACCAACAACCTTCAGATCCAAAGTCCAATGCCTCATTCACTAAGCTACCACTACAAAAACACATCTCAAAAGAACAACACATCTAAACTCGAGCAGAAGACCAGAACAGGTTCTACTCCTGTCTGCCAAGATCAAGAATCTGAAGCGATCATGGACACAGACTCACCTACATTAAACAGTTGAAGACCAGGAGGTATTTTTTACCTAATCATCAACTCTTCTTAGAACCCAATGTGATTCCATCGACCTCAATGTGTTGTGCATGCTGAGAAGATGTTCTGCTCACCATAGTGGTAAAAAGTGATTATTTGAGTTACTACAGACTACCTGAGAACTTAAACCAGTCTGGCCATTTTTCTCGGATAGAAAATTCCAGGAGATCGTTAGGATTGCAGTATGATAGAACACGTCAATTAGATGATATACATTAATAATAATATATAGAAATAAATGTCAGTGGTGCATCTGTCTGTCTAGGAGACATCATGTTCATGTGCAGGGTGATCTTGGGTCTTCTGGCCCTGCTTCTAGTTTGCTGTGTTCAAGCTGAGGAGGAGGTACCACACACACACACACACACACACACAGACACAAACACAGAGCAAGATAAAGAAAGAGAGTTCATAAACTTCATTGTATTTAATGTTTTTCACTCCTGTTTTTACGACTTGGCCGTCGATGATGTCGTGTTCAGCATGGTGAGTGACATTTGTGACTAATTGAAGTAACTGTACAGCTGCAATAATTATGAGACGATTAAATGCTCTGAATAATCGAATGGGATCTGTTTTTGTGTGACAGCAGCTGAATTATCTGTTGGGGAGCTGCTGGAGAGAGCAAACAGAGGCATTGGTATACTCTCCCTCATACACACACACACACACACACACACACACACACACAAATTGAGGTTGTGCATCTCCATCACTGAGGTCGATGCGATTCGCATCTGAATGCATAGCGAAAGATACGGTACATTAAAAACAATACGATTCAAAACAACGCAAAACAAATCAATAAAAAAAAAATCTTCAGTTTACTCAAGTGCCTTCTGACTTCAAACACAAGCTCCTTTTAAACACACGCCTTTGTAGTTAAAAAAATAAAAGGTTCTTTTCCTGTTGTGTCTGCAGGAGGTTACAGCTCTACCTCTGCCATGTTAATCTGTATTCTATGTGACTCTCAGGACACGCCTCCGTCTCTGTAGCGTTGTGATGCGTCATATTCACGTAGCAGCAGCGATGCTGAGAGAACTCTTACCATCTCATTTCTATACACACACACACCAAATCAGACACGTGTTTAATGGAAAGCGTCACAGCCGCATGTTCGACACGTTTCCATGCTACTCTGTTAGCTGTGATATCTGTCTCATGTGTATGTGGCAGTTCGTGACGCGACCGAGCCGAGAGTAATAGAAGATATTGCTGTTGATGATGAAAATAGCGAGAGAAATGCTGATCCCTGCACCTCGAGTTACTGCATGTGGCCGAAGTCCAGTGACGGCAAAGTCTACGTGCCTTACGTCATCTCCAACCAGTTCAGTATGTGAAACCTCCTGTATTCCTGAATTCCAGAATAACGTATGAAAGACCTTCATGACGCATATTCTTTGCATGTTCAGATTCCCGTGAGCTGCAGATCATCCAAAGGGGTTTGGATTCCTTCTCTTCTGTTACGTGCATTCGCTTTGTTCGGCGCTCGAACCAGAGGGACTACCTCAGCATCGCGTCCAACAGTGGGTGAGACACAGCATCAAGCAAATCATTCAAAGAAAAGATCAACATCTGGAGGAAATATCGGAATTATGATATTTTAATTGTTTGTCTGGAGTTTTAGAGGTTCTCCACAGTTGCCTCCAGGATTTCTGGATTTCTGGTTTTATCACAACTCACAAATAGATTGTGTTTAATTAGGTGTGTTAATGAGCGTGTGAATGTGTGTGATGAACTGGCATCCCATACCAAGTGTATTCCAACTTCACACACAATAGTGTTCCTAGTGATCCACCAAAACCCTGACCAGGATAATGATGTTGGATTTTGAAAATTTAAATATAATTAAGAATTATAAATAAAATAAATTAAAATAAATAAAACTAATAAAAAACTAAACAGCAGGATTTTACATTACTTTTATCCTGCGTTCCACAGATGCTATTCCTTCGTCGGACGGCGTGGAAATGCCCAGAGCTTGTCTCTGGATAAGAACGGTTGTATTTATCATAACACCGTTCAGCATGAGCTTCTCCACGCTCTGGGCTTCAACCATGAGCAGTGTCGCAGTGATCGTGACAGTCACATCCGCGTTGTGTGGGAGAACATCATTGACAGTGAGTCTCCACAGTGACTATTCTGCAGGAACGAGTTTTTGGTTAATGTATGCAGCGAATACTGTTCAGTTTTCTGTAAAACTCTATGGGTTCAACACGTGTTCTCCTGTTCCCTAAGGCTATAAGTACGCCTTCGACAAGATCGCCACTCTGAACCAGGGAACTCCGTATGACTACAACTCCGTCATGCAGTATCACAGGTCAGGCAGCTTTCAAACATCTTTTATAAATTTGTGGGAAACTTTGTATTTGTGAAATCAGAATCATCTTTACTGCCAAGTATCACGGGTTTGCATGAACAAGGAATTTATTAATGGTGTGCTATTGCTATAAAGATATGAAGAAATATATATTGTTATACCACAAAAGTCCTAAAAGACCACGAATTCTAATCTTTTTTCTTATTGTTCTCTCGTGATCTCGACGTAACAAAAGTTGTTAAAGTTGTTCTTAAATTTCTCCTGATATCGACGTGACAAACATGTTCTCGAAGCAGCATCGTGAATAATAACTAGAACTATTTATGTAAATTGAGTCATGATTAAAAATTCATTTGTGATCAAACAAGAAGAAAAATACATTATGATGCAGGGCCTCTTAGGACGTCTGTACTATGCAATTTGTACAGTGGATGTAAAGTGAGGGAAAGCAATGATCATTTTTCCGAATAAGTCCACGGTGCACAGTTGCAGTATGGAAGTCCTTGTTGATTGCGCTAATGAAATAAACAATGTGGAGTTTGCGTTACTGCAATTTATTTTACATTTATGGACATTTTTTGTTTGTTTCCTGGAGCTGTTATTATTTTATTTGTTATTTCAGAACTGCCTTCTCTAAGAATGGCCAGCCCACCATGGTCCCCATCCCGAACAGCAATGTAGCCTTTGGCCAGGGAACTCAGATGAGCCAGAATGACATCACACGTGTCAATAAACTCTACAAATGCTGTATGTGTTTTCATCCTTATTCTATTTATTATATTCTTATATATTTTTATCATATATTATATTTATACACAAACAATTAACATCTTCAGTATATAACTTCCCATTCGTATAAAAACTTTTATTTTATTTTGTCCTTCAGAAAAACTTCATTCAACCACAAGTCCATCTCCAGAGAGAAGACAGTGAGAGCTGCACCTGCCCAAATCCACACACTCGTACAACTTTCTCCAACCTTTAAACAATATTAATATAACACAATCCTCTCCAGCATGGTCCTCAGCCTTGTTAAAGATGTTTGATGGATTTTTCATTAATCAGCTTCATTGAATTAATAAATAAAATAAATTTGAAAATATTTTCACTTCCAGAAATGTTCATGACCTCAATGTTTAAGTTTTGTATGTTCACCTCACTGTTTATTAACTCCAGGGGTCATAAATAACGTTTGCTCAATAGGGACAATTTATACATTATTTTAATACTGCTTAATCTTTCTGAAGCTGCATTGAGACAATGTCTTGTTAGAAGACAATAGAAATGGATTGAATTCAATGAAACACCTGTGTCCTGACTTTCATCCATCAAAAATATATGAAAAATGCACCCATCACACTGTTCTTCTGTATAATTGTAAAAAATGAGAATGACTGGATGGGGTGTTTATCTGGAGGGTCCATGAGATGTTCAAACGTTCAGCATAAACTATTAGAATTCCAACACAGCCATCTAGTGGAGAATGAAGCCATCTGTGTCTTTACCATGGAACTTCACAGCACAGACTGCAGGAGACTGATGGACTGACAATCACTCAAAGGCATTACATAAAGTAGGGATGTGAATCTCCATGACTGCGATTCACGTCTCGATCAACAGCCAACAACAAGATACGCTGAAGATACATATGAAGCAGCTCCTGATGTGATGCGATAGGATTCACCCCATTAAGATTCAGTGCGATCCGATTTATATTTATTACATGCGGTTTAATTCACTATTATTGATGAATTTATAAGCGAATAAATATGCATCACTGTTTTATTATTAGAATTCAATCCTATTTTATTTCTATAGCACTTTCATCAATGGAGATTTTCAGCTCATTATCCTAACGAGGAAGCCAGAGGCAATGAGGCTGAACGATGATATGTGCTAATTGTGTATCCAGGGAATCTGTTAGAAGAAAACAGAGAAAATAGTTAGAAAGTGTGTTTTTTTTATAAAAAGTGCTAATTTAAGTATAACTGGAAGAGGGTTGCTTATAGACTACTGTCCAGACATCACGTGCATGTTCATTCCACCATCTAGGTGCCAGAACATAGAAAAGAATACTTGAAGATATGGAGATATGGAGGGACCTGTTGGGAAGTAGTAGAGGATGGAAGGAGCATGGTGTAGTGCAGGGTGAGATATAGGGAGATACCAGGAGTGTAGCAGTGGGATGGTGTGGAGAACCTGAGAAGCTGAGGCAGAGCTGGTGTGAGTGAGGTTTAGGAGTCCATGTCCATGTTATGTATATACTCAATGTTATTTGACATGACTGACCTTCACAATAGGATACAAACCATTGCCAAGTTGTGCCATGAAATCCATGGGAATGGACAAGAGAGTCTTGTGGCTGAGGTTACAAAAGGGTGAAAAACTTCCAGTGAATTTCCAGAAACTTTCCGTAAGAAATTCATCTGGGAGATTATGAAATATTCCAAGTTGGAAACTTATTGGGAATTTATGAGAATTCATTAGTAATTTTGGGAAATTCGTATAAACTGTATCACATGCAAACATAAATTTGAACATTTCGTTTGGTCGTCAGCTGACATGCATGCAAACATACAGATTTACAAAAATGACGTTGTTTTTTCCACATTTTTATTTAATTGTAAGTAGAAAACATTCTAGATATTTCTAGATATATATTTGTGAATATATATTTTTTTACAATTTTATTGTTTTGATCTGTATTTTTGAATAAATAAATGCAGGCTGGATGAGCAAAATCCAATATTCAAAAATTTAAAAAATTGTAATGTGTCTAAACTTTAGACCCGAACTGTTTCTTCTGTATGATAAAAAAAATGACTAGCAGAAGGTGGAAGACAGAACATGAGCTAGTAAGCGTCATAAATTATAAATAAAATAGTGCTGGCTTACATTTACTTTTAAAAATATGTAATATATGTCATTTATGTGAATACTCAGCCAAGAAGGACATTTTTACATTAATATTGTGTGCAGGATTATAGAATGTGTTATGGAGAAAATGCACATTGCCTGTAGGGGGCGTGTGTCCTCAGTGGCCCTGCAGTAAGTGTGCATGTGATAGAATAGCCCAGCTTGTTCAGAAACTGGGGTCAGAGGGTTAAGGGCCTTGCTCAAAGGCCCGACTTGCAGCTTGGCGATACCAGAGCTCGAACCCCCGACCTTCCGATCAGTAACCCAGCGCCTTCACCACTGAGCTCCCACTCCCCTGACTGATGAATATGCAGGTAGAAATTCAACTGGAATTGAATTCAATCTGGTTGTTTAACAAAAATTATTCTCCAGGAATTTTTCCCCAAATACATTTAAGTTCCCTGTTATAGGATAACCTGCAATGTTGTAAATTCCCAGTTTATTCCTATTAATTCCCATAAAAGTTTCCAGTCTTGAAAGATCCTGGGATTTTGCAACCCTACCTGTGGTTGACCATGTCAGATACTGCAGAAAGGTCAAAGAGAATAAGAAGTGATAACAGCTGTGCTGATGTTTAATGCAGAGTCGCGGAGTTCAGACCCAATAAGGACAAATATTTAGTCAAGTATTTTGCTCAGTTAATGAAAATAGTTCCGCAGAAAACCCACTTGTGGATAGAGCATAGTGATTTTCCACAGTTACACACAGCCTGACTGAAAGCCTGGAGTAAGTGTAGTTATGGTAACGCAATGAACTATTGATAGAATTTGAATGTTGTCTATTCATATTAGTGGAACTTACTGTGTAAATTTGTCTCTCAGAAAACAGTATATTTATTTGCTCGCTAGCAACAGATGGCTAGCGGGTGATATTAGTCCTGGAGAGACAGTCCTTATACAGCACTTATTAACCTGTACAAGCTTCAAATGATCACGCTGAGTTCTTCATCTCAGTCACACACATACTGAATTTAGTTCCCAGTCCACCAGAGTGTCTGCTTTCATCTTGCAGTAATTATAAACACGTCCTCTAGGGGGCAGGAAATGAAAAGTTTAATGAAATTCTTGTTTCAAATCAGTATCATTAGCTGTGATAATGCAGAGGATGTTCCCTGGGTGTAAATACATTTGCAGAATGCTTTGATTCCCCCAAACAGTTCTAATTTGAATATTTAATCAACTTTCAGTGTATAAATCAATTTCATATTTACATCATGTTGTTTAACTTTAAATTTGATCTAATTTTGGTATTCTGAATAAGTTATAAATCACAATCTTACATGGCATCAGCCGAATGAGTATGACGCAGTGTTTCTGTCTTCTAGTGTGATTATTGACCTCATTCTGTCCTCTGAAGCTCATGTGAATAACATTAACAGATATTTTAAAAAATATTGCTAAAATTAGAAATATGATGTCGTTACAGGATGCAGAAAAACTAGTTGATGCTTTGGTAACATCTGGATTAGACTACTGTAACGCTTTACTGTCTGGGTGTTGGAGTAAGTGCAGAAATAAGCTTCAGTTAGTTCAGAATGCAGCAGCAAGAGTCCTCACTAGATCTACAAAATATGAGCACATCACTCCTGTTTTAATCATCTACACTGCTCCCAATTACATCTCACACTGATTATAAAATACCACTACTGATGTATAAAGCACTTAACGCTCTCACGCCGCAGTATCTGAGTGAACTTCTGTACCAGTATGATCCTCCATGCCTACTTAGATCAAATGGTGCAGGCTATTTGTTGGTACCTCAAATAATGAAGACTACAGCAGGGGGCAGATCTTTCTCTTATAAACCCCACAGTTATGGAACAACCTTCCAATCAGTGTTGTGATTTAGACACAGTCTCAGTGATCAAGTCGAGGCTGAAGACGTTTATTTAGTAAAGCTTTTGATCGGAAGATTTTTCTTAGGTAAAGGAGCAGATCTGAAGGGATCAATTATGCTGCTATAGTGAGTCTTGCTGGAGTCCCAACTGCACAGTGACTTAACTTTCATACAACGGCAAGGATACATAAAAATCCATATCTTTCGCTCCCTTCTTTTCCTGTTTCTCATCTACGGCCTGGAGATCCATGAAATTACGGAGAAACACAGGAGCTTTGAGGATTTGGATTTGGACTGCAGTCAACAGTCTGCTACACTGACTCAGGACTACAGTTTGCATCTGATCACCATCACTGCACCTCAACATCTTTTACCTGTAATTCATGGATATTCAGTTCAGCCCAGATGAGGATGAGGTTCCCTCTTGAGTCTGGTTCCTCTCAAGGTTTCTTCCTCTACTCTACTCTACTCGACTCGACTCTACTCTACTCTACTCTACTCAACTCTACTCTACTCTTTACAACTTGACTCTACTCTGCTCTGCTCTACTCTACTCTACTAGACTCTGCTCTACTCTATTCTAATCTAATCTACTCTACTCTACTCTACTCTACTCTACTCTACTCTACTCGACTTTACTTTACTCTACTCTACTCTACTCTACTCGACTCGACTCGACTCGACTCTACTCTACTCTACTCGACTCGACTCTACTCTACTCTACTCTACTCGACTCGACTCGACTCGACTCGACTCGACTCTACTCTACTCTATAAAACTCGACTCGACTCTACTCTACTCTACTCCACTTTATTCTAATCTACTCTACTCTACTGGACTCTAATTTACTCTACTGTTCTCTACTCTCCTGGACTTTGGATCCAAAGGTTGTGAGTTCAAATCCCAGCCACACCAAGCTATCACTCCACACCTTAACCCTGAAGCTGCTTGGTTGTATAAATGAGATACATGTAAGTCGATCTGGATAAGGGCATCTTCCAAATGCCATAAATGTACTCTATGGTACTCTTTTGTCTTTATGTACTCTTATCTAGCACACTGTACTATACTCTATTGTACTCTACTCTACTCTACTGCACTCTATGCTACTGTACACCTCTCTACCCTACTCTACTGTGGTCTACACCACTTTACTCTACTATTTAATCTACCATAGCCCTTATCTACTGCACACTACCATACTTTACTCTACAATACTTCAATCTTCTCCATACTATTCTCTACTCTACTGTGATCGACTGTACTCTACTATCTCACTACTCTTCTCTACTCTACACTATTCTATTCCACTCTGCTTTATTTACTCTACTTTATTCTATAAACTCTAGATCAGTATACTGCAGTAAGAAGTCGTCGTTGTAAATCTAGAGGTGCTCGGTCTATCCTGCTCGCATTACACATTTTAAATACGAGCAATATGTTTTGTAACTAAATTATTTGCATTACTTTGCCATACATTTTTATGTCTCTCTTTCAATTTCGTTGTGTTTCTTTTGCTTTGCTTGGTGCAATGCAGTGTATCCACTGAAGGGCTCCGTCCCCATATTTTCCTTTTTTCTTTATGATAATTCGTCCCTAGTTTCCACAAGCTGTGGGTTAAACCTCCTCCACTGTGGGCTAATCTATTTTATGTAGCGTTCCCCAGCCTTCAGTATGCTTATTGTGATTATTGTCACTACACTGCTGTGTGTGTACCAGAATAGAGCGAGGTTCTGCCCTGAATAACCTGCATCCCAGTGAGGCTGCAACCGTGTCACTAGTCTGCCATGCATTTTGAACAGAAGCCTTTTGTTTTGTTCTTTTGTGGTTGCTTTTGTTGCGTGTGTGTGTGTGAGTGCGTGTGTGTGTGTGTGTGTGTGTGTGTGTCACGATGTCTGTGTGTATTACACTGCTTGATCCTGTTTAACCTGACCAGTGTGTGTGTACTGTTATATATATTTTTGGTCTATTGAATTTAATAATTTTTTTAATGTGCATGATTGGATTAATGACCTCCAAAAGTAAATTTGCTCACAATATTACAGGACCTTGTTTGCATCTTTAATATTTCATGTTAAAATTCACATTTTCTCCTGGGCACAAATACAGATACATCAGTTTCTCCTACTAACGAAGAAATTGGCTTTTTAAATTCTAATATTTTAGTTACATGCTCGTTTCCGCACCTGATTCACATTGAACACTATTAAGCACTTGTTTAAAGCCTCACCTTTCATTGCATCATTTGTTTCTCATTTGTCTTTCCATGTAAATATTATTATTATTATTATACTGTACAGTATATATTAACTGAGTGACATCAGTTTTTAGAGACCTGAAATTTCACTGGAAAAAAATATATATATTTAGTAATATATATTGGATTAATCAAATTAATTTAGCATTCAAAGATTATTTCAGTAACAAATTTGTTGAACTTTGCTAGACTCTAAACTAAAGTGCTGCATGGTTAATAAAAGATCAGCATCAAGGCGTTTAAAAAGAAAACATGCAGTATAAGAACTATAAGCAACAAACCATAAAATATTAGAGATGGTTACATCAAAAATATGTGGCAATAATGTGTCATGTTAAAAGAAGATGGTAGTGAAATGATGGTAGTTCAGCGTTCAGAGAACTTTTAGCATTTCTAAAATGGTGAGTTTAAAGAACTTGTCTTAAAAATTCACAGTTGTATTTTTGGAGCTCTTTATTCAAAGCTTTTCAATGGCTGAGATCTTGACAACAAAAGACTCCATC
Source organism: Silurus meridionalis (assembly GCF_014805685.1). Lineage (NCBI taxonomy): Eukaryota > Metazoa > Chordata > Actinopteri > Siluriformes > Siluridae > Silurus > Silurus meridionalis. The sequence goes on from NC_060909.1 coordinate 1,910,871, forward strand.
ACACGCCATTTCCACCCTGCGACAAACCAGTCAACCAGCCAATTCCAGACCAGACCAGACAGAGATAAAGGGGAGGAGTCTATGGAAGGTTATTCATAGATGAGATTATGCATTTCACATGGGTGTGGCTGTATTGAAACAGTTAAATAAAGTTCTTACTGTATGTTGGGAATATTAGTAATTGGTCATTAATTAATGATTTGTTCCTTCTGAACAGATCTTTTATATGAATCTGGACTGACGATTCATCTCATATTTGTAGCTTTGTTTGTGCTTTGTGTTATAAAAGATTTGCAACGTTCTTCGTTGTTTGTTCTTCTGATCCTATCCAGACTGAACAAATCATTTCTGTATCCTGTTCTGATCATTTGTCCTTAACTGCATTATCATATTGTTTTCTTAAGACTTTGATCACAATTCAGGTGGAATTTGGCTACTGAAAATGAAAAAAATAATTATTCTGCTCAAATGTACAAAATTATTTAAATAAAAAATTATACATTTTTGGCTAAATGAGAGTCAATAGAATGAGCCAATCTTCATATCACTAGTTAATATGTAAATTATGATTAAAGTAAAAATCCAAACCCAAGCGGCAGCATGTAGCTGCAAAATAAAAGAAGCCCCAGTTCTGAACCTTGCGGGTAACAGACTGAGAGCAGTCAGGTAGATAAGAATTAAACAAATTCAGTGCTCTTTAAAATCTCCAAAATTGTATTTTGTCTACAAGAAATCAGCATGACTAATATATTGCACAAATTACAACTTCTTAGCTTTCCTTTTTGCACTGTTATGGTCACTTTACTACTCCTCTGTGTTTAACATCAAATTTGCACATTATACTGTATGATATGTAACGTAATGTTACACTCCTACAATATGTTTATTGTATATACATATGAATATTTAAATATATTGTATTTATTTAATAATATATATTTGTACTTCTAGTTAAATGCTAACTGCATTTTATTGGCCCTGTGCTTGTAGTCTGCACAATGACAGTAAAGTTGAGTCTAATCCAATCTAATGTCATTCTCAAAAATAAAAATAAAAATAGAGATCAGTTCAGACCAAACTGCACATATAATCAGACAAAAAAAAAAAAAAAAAAAAGAGCAGCTTCAGCGCAACTCGTACTGTAGGGAGAAAAAATGCATCACACATGATTTTCTGCATGACCTACTTCCACCAATGAGGAATAAAACTGCAAGAACAAACTGCAAGACCTTTTCTAAACTATGGATTTAACACACGTAGCTGTACTGCCAGGGAAAAAAAGGCCTCAGCATTCTTAGCATTAAATTACAGATTTACATATTCATACATATTTACACACAAATAAAAAACCATTTATTTAATTACCTGAATGTTTATAGGGTTTCGTTCTGGGGTTTGGTTGGACTGAGAGTGTCTCACTGGGGTTTTTGTCAGGATTGAGTGTGTCTCTCTAGGGTTTTTGTCTGGATTGAGAGTGTCTCTCTGGGCTTTTTGTTTGGACTGAGTGTGTCTCTCTGGGCTTTTTGTCTGGATTGAGAGTGTCTCTCTGGGGTTTTTGTCTGAATGGAGTGTCTCTCTCAGGTTTTTGTCTGGATTGAGAGTGTCTCTCTCGGGTTTTTGTCTGGACTGAGAGTGTCTCTCTGGGCTTTTTGTCTGGATTGAGAGTGTCTCTCTGGGCTTTTTGTCTGGATTGAGAGTGTCTCTCTAGGGTTTTTGTCTGGATGGAGTGTCTCTCTCAGGTTTTTGTCTGGATTGAGAGTGTCTCTCTGGGCTTTTTGTCTGGATTGAGAGTGTCTCTCTGGGGTTTTTGCCTGGATTGAGAGTTTCTCTCTGGGGTTTTTGTCTGGATTGATTGTGTCTCTCTGGGGTTTTGTCTGGATTGAGAGTGTCTCTGGGGTTTTGTCTGGATTGAGAGTGTCTCTGGGGTTTTTGTCTGGATTGAGAGTGTCTCTCTGGGCTTTTTGTCTGGATTGAGTGTGTCTCTCTGGGGTTTTTGTCTGGACTGAGTGTGTCTCTCTGGGCTTTTTGTCTGGATTGAGTGTGTCTCTCTGGGTTTTTTGTCTGGATTGATTGTGTCTCTCTGGGGTTTTTGTCTGGATTGAGAGTGTCTCTCTGGGGTTTTTGTCTGGATTGAGAGTGTCTCTCTGGGGTTTTTGCCTGGATTGAGAGTGTCTCACTGGGGTTTTTGTCTGGATTGAGAGTGTCTCACTGGGGTTTTTGTCTGGATTGAGTGTGTCTCTCTGGGGTTTTTGTCTGGATTGAGTGTGTCTCTCTGGGGTTTTTGTCTGGATTGAGTGTGTCTCTCTGGGGTTTTTGTCTGGATTGAGAGTGTCTCTCTGGGATTTTTGTCTGGATTGAGAGTGTCTCTCTGGGATTTTTGTCTGGATTGAGAGTGTTTCTCTGAGGTTTGCTCTTGATATCTAAGGGTTTCATTGTGATGAACAGTTTTTTTAATCCTATTTTTTGGGAGGCATGAAATTTACTGGACTTTTTAACATTTTATTTGAACAGACCCCCAGACATCACATCCATAGAGCTGAAATTAATTTGATCCAGATTCTGAGTGGGACAGTGGTGTAAAGTATTTGATTAAATGTACTTTATTACTGTACTTAAGTCTTTTTTTTATCGCTACTTTTTTTTTTTTACTGAGTGTTAAATATATAATAATGTTTACTTTCTACTCAACTACATTTATGATTTAATATCTGTACCTGTTGCTTGAGTGTTTTTTTTTTCTCATTTTCAACCCGAAAATAGTTTTTGTTAAAGTTGAATAAAAATATTGGCGCATTTTAAGGTGCATCAAATCTCAGTCAGTTCTGAATATTTTGTTTTGCATCTAAAAACGATCTACTATCTATATAAATGTAAATATTATATATTATAATTTAATCTAATCTAATTTTATTTAAAAAATTACTTTTATTTTATTATTTAATTGAAGATCCTTTTGATTCCTTTTCACTTTTCTACTCTCTTTTTATTTTTGACCCACTTGTTTGATCTTTGTTTTATTCTGGCATGCTGAAGACGCTGTTGTGTTGATGATTAATGCAGTTTTGAGGTGTACAATTTGATTTGCATTTTAGGAAATAAAACCTCACAAATCAACTGTTTTTGGCTTTTCACTAACACGTCTTAGTGTCATGGTCTAGTCATCTTTGAAACTACGTTCAATACGAATCACAAACTCCCAGGGTTCTTCTGGAATGTGTCCTGGAAGTCTTCTTCTGTCCAAAAAAAATGTGTCAAGCACCTTCTATGATTCAACGGTGTCAAAACGGTAAGCTTGGATCTTCATCTTCGGGGAGAAGAGACGAATCTGGCGAGTAGGGTAGGTGCAGGAATGAGATCGTGTGGATGATTCTTTGATGATTGTCATGCGCAAGTTGTCGAACGGTTTCCACATCGAAGGTCTTACTGATCTCTCGTCGTCTTCCGGCCATGTTCTTGCAGCGTCGGCATACGCCAAACGTATGTCGTGATGAACGTCCGTTTTCATGCAGAATTTCATGTATGCTCTTTGTTCTAACTTGCTGTCCCTGATGAAATCGCAGACGTTGGTCAGAACAGCACCAGTCAGACCGTTAGTCTCGAAACTTGTTGATACCACCGTGTAAACTCATAATTTGTTTATAAGCCCAACATTTTCTGAGTACACACTTGTAATCCCTTTTGAGTCCCTGGTTCCTCTTGAGATTTCTTCCTCATATCAACTCAGGAAGATTTTTTTCCCTCACCACCATTACTTTTGTCTCGCTCATTAAATTGAGTTCAGTATTATATTACTAGGTTGAATATTCCCTACTCCAGACTGCAGTGAGTCATTTGATGTGTCAGCATGCAAGAAGAAAACGAATCAACAACATTCGTAACAACAGCAGGAAAATATCAGAAGTATTAACAACTACATCGGTTGTACAGCGAGCACCGGTGTTATATGGAAGGCTTTGTTTTGTGCAGTTCAGAGACGATATCCTGGGATATGAGGCAGTGTACATGTGGGAGTGTTTGGTATAAAAGTAAGGTACACATTTGCTGCAGGACGAAGGTGTGAATCCGGTGTGCACTGAGATTGGATGTGGTAGACAGTCAGTTTCTTAGCAACAGCCCACACAGAGCTCATGAGGAAAAAAGAGAGAATCCTCGAGTCTGATTCTATCTTCAGAATGACATCCCTCCTGCAACTGATCCACTGATAGCATCATGATGTATATCTCGAACAAACCTGTTGTAAAGAAGAAAAAGTGACATAAAGCCTTAAAAAAATCCTCCTCAGCTGTTGTGTGCGAGCAATCCCACTGCAAATCCAAACTATTGATTTTATGAGACTAAAATGCAGATCCAGTGATCATTTATTCTCACTGTGAGGATGAACAAGACGCCATATGTCTTTTCACTCACATACACACACACACACACACACACACACACACACACACACACACACACACACACACACACACACATACATATATGATTCAGTTTGTGTGATGTCATTCATTCATTCACGTTTTTGACTTTGATCACACGTTCTTTCCTCTCCGCTTTTCAAATCTGCCGTGATCGTTCAGTCTTCTTCTTCACTGCCTCGATGGTCAATGCTAAGCCATTTTGCCAGATTGTTGGATTCTGCTTCCTTTCCTCTCCCCCATCTGTCTCCACGCTCATCGGGAGGTGAGAATGGATCTGAGAGCTCCCCGGGGCTTGGCACCACACCCTCCATCTCTCATGCTTGCTCTTTTGCTCTTTCTTTCTTTCTCTCTCTTTCTCTCTCTCTCTCTCTGTCTATCCATCGCTCTCTCCCTCTCTCTGTGCCAGATGGCAGTTTATCTGAAAGAGTATTAGAGCAGGACATCTAACAAATGTCCATTCACTCCCAGGGTTTATTCTCTCCATGGAGCCTGAAACTATCATTGGTTTTAAGGTCGTTTCTTTCGTGTTTCAGGGAAATAATTGTGAAACGTTGCCACAAGACTCCGTTCTTTTGTTTTTTGTCAGAATGTGAGAACGTGTTTTGGACACTCTTCTGTATCTGTGTGCACAGAGTGAGGGGGACTGAGAGAGTGAAAAAAGAGAGTTAGTGATGGAGTGAGAGAGGGAGAGAGAGTGTGTAGAAGTGAGGACGTTAAAGAGAGAGAGAGTTAGTGATGGAGTAAGAGAGAGAGAGAGAGAGAGAGAGAGAGAGAGAGAGAGAGAGAGAGAGATATAGTGGGAGGAAGTGAAAGTCTGAAGGAGTAAAGGAGAGATAGAAAGGGAGAGAGTTAGAGAAAGGAGTGAGAAACTTTGAAAGTGAGGAAGTAAAGAGTGAAAGGAAGATGAAGTGAGAGAGTAAAGGAGTGATAGAGTGAATGGGTGAGAGAGTAAAGGAGTGAGATAGTAAGAGTGAGATGGTGAAGGAGTGAGAGTAAAGGAATGAGAGATAATAGAGTGAGAGAGTGGAGGGGTGGGAGAGTAAAGAAGTGAGTGAGTAAAGGAATCAGAGAGTGGAGGAGTAAGAGAGTGAAGGAATGAGAGAGTGAAGGAGTGATCCAGTGAATGTGTGAGAGAGTAAAGGAGTAAGATAGTAAAAGAGTGAAATAGTGAAGGAGTGAGAGAGTGGAGGAGTTAGATATAATAGAGTGAGAGAGTGGAGGAGTAGGAGAGTAAAGGAGTGAGATTGTAAAGGAGTGAGAGAGTGAAGAAGGTCTTTGTTTTTTTCTGAATTTATTCACTCTTACTAATAAATAATCTGTTCTTATAGCTACTACATACAGGCATGCAGTACACACAAACACACACACACACACACACACACACACACACACACACACACACACACACACACACACACACAAATTGTCAGTTTGTCACAGATGTCTCAAGGTTGTGATTTTGACACCTGGAGTGCAGCAGTTTGTCGAGAGCTGAGCATGAAATTTCACACACTCTTGATTTCGTGTGTTTGTGTTGAGCTTCAGGCCCGACTGCCAGACTCACGTCACGTTCACATCACCGTTCCTACGGAGCTCGATTCTGCTGTAACGCCACTCTAACGGCTAATCAGAAACACTCCTCACCACCATCCAAGAAATTCCATCCGAGGACGAAGAAAAGATCTTCATGTCCTGAGGCTGAGCTTCAGCTCTTCCTGCTTCACACAACAGACCAGGTTCTGTAGAAGAAACCCATTTAATGGATTTTACTAAATTTGGTGGCTTATGTAACCTCATTAGATGTGGGCGGTTGATGTTTTGTAATGTAAGGCTGTGTGTGTGTGTGTGTGTGTGTGTGTGTGTGTGTGTGTATATAAATAGTCAAGCAAATGCTCAAAAAAAAAATCCACAATTTTGCGTACCCACTGCACGAACACACCACAACAAACAAAACCAAACGTCACGAAATCGTATGAACATTACGGGGAAAAAAAAACGTTTTGCACGTGCACATCATCATCATCATCATCATCATCATCATCATTGTTGTCCTACTTGTCTTCGTTCCACATCAAATCTATATTTCAATTACAATATTTGCTGATGCACAACACAACGCAGCACACGAGCCCAATGCAGGCGCAGCACAACGCAGTGATGGAGTGTGAGATCTGTTGTTTCCTCGCCAAATTAATTATATTCAGTTTGACATGAGAATAATCTGGGAGGCAAAAACTAATTATTTATTAATTTCTTCAGCAACACACACACACACACACACACACACACACACACACACACACACACACACACACACAGTCGTTCCAGTGTTCTCACTATACCCAAATGCGATTATTTATGTGTTCCAGCCGACATAAGCAGCCGAGCTCGAACAGCTCATACACGAGGATTTCGAATCGGTTAGAAATTGATGTTCTCTGTCAACATAATCCGTAACAGGGATATCGCTGTCCAGACACCTGCTAGAGAATAATACCATATACCCTTGAGGGGAATTAAGATTAAAGAAAAAAGAGCCTTCTGAAATCCTAAGCGCAGAGATTTCTGGGAGCAGCATCTCATTTCTGTCTGGCGCTGAAACAGTGACTCTTAGAGCGAAGCTGAAGCTCACATTGGGCCTGAGGAAGATTAAAGGGATTAGGTTTCACACAGAACATGCGTACGTCTTCTGCGTATCGGACACACGAGACTCGGAGAGCGAGAGCGAGAGCTTCCAGCCTGAGATTCCGTAATGAAGGTCACGTCATTCAGGAGAGTGCAGTTTTCTGCACTCATACATATGTTTTCATACACATCATCCTAAACACACCACCAACACACACCAACACACATCATCCTAAACACACCACCAACACACACCAACACACATCATCCCAAACACACCACCAACACACACCAACACACATCATCCTAAACACACCACCAACACACACCAACCTAAACACATCAACCTAAACACACCATCTAACACATCAACCTAAACACACCACCAACACACATCATCCTAAACACACCACCAACACACACCAACACACATCATCCTAAACACACCACCAACACACACCAACACACACCAACCTAAACACATCACCCAACACACACCAACCTAAACACACCACCAACACACACCAACCTAAACACACCAACACACACCAACCTAAACACACCAACAACACACCAACCTAAACACACCACCAACACACACCAACCTAAACACATCACCCAACACACACCAGCCTAAACACACCACCAACACACATCAACCTAAACACACCACCAACACACACCAACCTAAACATCTGACACACATTATCAGACATCAGAGAGAGAGAGAGAGAGAGAGAGAGAGAGAGAGAGAGAGAGAGAGAGATTCCTCAGTAGTATTAGATGAATAATTTAGATGTATTTGTATAACAGTGAACATCTTCTCAGAGCAGCTTCACACTATTTTATTCTAAATCCATAAGTGGATCCCTGTTTAGTGAGTCAGAGGTGACGGTGTTGAGGGACCAACTCATGGTCTGAGAAAGAAACCTTGCAGGAACCAGACAGAAAAAACCCTCATTCTTATCCAGACAGTGGATATTAATTCATTTTCATACAGTTTCATCATGAAATCCATTGTGTAGAAGATGATGGAGACTTGAGTGCAAAATTGAGATGCTTTTTAGCTGCATCCTACAGCTGTACTGTAAATGCAACCGAAACCCTAACCCTAACCCTAACCCTAACCCTAACCCTAAATCATATTATAATGAACACAAGCACCAGATTGCAGTCTGTCCAACTGGGCATGTATCTGAATATACTGAATAAACGGAGGTTCAAAAACCACATGACTCCCATTAGTCTCAGACTCTGTCAGTCACAAGACCCAGTCACATGTCACTTATCACCCACACCTGTATCTTATCACCCTTAATTAGCATATATATTTTTGGAAGCTCTACACTCCTCCCTCATGCTTGTCCTCTTGTTTTTCACAAGATTTGGTTTTAGCTCCAGCTTTCTGCTCAGGTTCTCATCTTCATATTCACTCGCTACTTGATGTTTTGCTTTTTTCTGTATCAGAAGAACCAGAAGAACACCCAGAGCTAGAGCCTGGACTCATGTGCACAACATCACACCTGCTTTTTTGGCATTTTGCACGACATTCTTCAATTTAAAAATTGCACATCTGGCACAGCTGCGCTTTATAAGGTATAATCATGATGTCATAATGTTCTGCTGCATGTGTTCACTACGTCTTTCTAATATTCTATTTCACTGCAATTGTTCTATTTTTTATTTCTTTTCTTTTATTATATTATTTTATTGCCAGATGTGTGAGACTTGGCACATCAGTAAAATAAGTGTTTAGTGATTAGAAGTTATTTTTCGGTGGAGTTTATATCTGAATTTATGAGTAAAGAAAGGACGTCGTGAAAAAACGTGTTGCAATGAAGATTTTGCCTCTTGCATTTATTTATTTATATTAATAGAATAAATGCGGTAAAAATGTATTTGCTTATTTCTTTGTTATTTACAAGGTAATTTTGACAGCCCAAATATATATATATAATTACACTTTATACTTTTATTTGATTTCTTTATATTCTACTTCGATTTCTATTTATATGTTAAACAGATTAATGTTCAGTTTTAACATCAGTGTTGCAAATGACACAAAACGTAACACACAGCGAGGTGTGTGTTTGAGGTTCCATGTTCCAATAGAATTATTCTAGAAGGACGTGTCATTTGCCTAGAAATGACGTTAGTTTACATTTTTACGTTAACAGCATTTGGTGGATTCTCGTATCCAGAACAATTTACATTTACCTCATTCATACAATTGAGCAGCTATGGGGTTAAGGGCCTTGCTCAAGGGCCCAGGGGTGGCAGTGGCTGGGATTTAAACTCCTGACTGTCGGATTCAACGTCCAATGTTTAACCACTAATCTTCATTTAGTATAATTCTATTCTATTCTAATAAATATCATCCTATTTTCATAAAAAAAACATAAAAAATCCATAGAATTTTAATATTCGCCGCTTTATGGAAACACACACACACACACACACACACACACACACACACACACACACACACACACACACACACACACACACACTCTCCCCCTGATGTCACCCCAGATGGTCATTTCTTTTGTTCGTCCTCTCCAGAGTCCCCCGATCATCCCGTAGCCCCCGATTTCTCTTAGATCATCCAATGAATGTATGACTTTCAGTGCTTATGTGTGCGTATGAGTGTGTGTGTGTATGAGTGTGTGTGAGCAGGAGAGAGAGAGAGAGAGAGAGAGAGAGAGAGAGAGAGAGAGTGTTTGAGTGTATGTGAGAGTATGTGCTATGCCTGCAGTTTGCCAGACATCAGCAGCAGGTTGAGAACAAACACGTAGAGAAGAGAAGAGAGGAGAGAAAGAGAGATAGAGAGAGATAAAGAGAGGCAGGGAGTGAAGGAGAACATCACACCATACATCTGATAGAACTTTACACTAACCTTCTACCTACAAGTCAGAGGTAAGCAATAATTCATAATCTCTCTCTCTATCTCTGTTTGTGAATCTAATTACTGCATGTGTGTGTGTGTGTGTGTGTGTGTGTGTGTGTGTGTGTGTGTGTGTGTTTCTCTGATCTGATGCGATGTGAATCACGGCTTTGAGTGCATTTCTTTTCTGCAGAAATGTACAATCAAAGCCATTAACTGCTTGTGTATTTTCTCTCCTGCATGTTTATCATGCAAACTCTGGAGCTGATTAGAATCTCAAACAGCTATATGAGGACAGGTTGTGTGTGTGTGTGTGTGTGTGTGTGTGTGTGTGTGTGTGTGTGTGTGTGTGTGTGGGGACCTGTTTATATCTCCGCATGCGATGTGATCTCCACTGCTTCTTTATCTCAACATCTTACTGCCTTTTTCTCACAGTATCTCTATCATGTCATTCACTCTGTTGCTTATGGACTAATTAAGCACTAATTAAGGACTAATTAGAGAAGATCATTAAGAGCAGACAGATTTAAGTCGATCCTGAAGCTTTATATTGAAGGAGATTTGAACACAAACACACACTGCATGTTGAGGTGGTGAGTAACAAAAGAGATGCACTGTGATGTGTTCTATCCCTTCAGGCAAGACAATGAAATGGACTTAAACACCACAAAGAAGCCTTACAGGTGTGTGTGTGTGTGTGTGTGTGTGTGTGTGTGTGTGTGTGTGTGCGCGCGAGCGTGAAAGATGAGACAGTGAGAGACCGCCAGCTCTCAAAGGACTGATGCTATTTTTGAACAGATTTTGTGTTGCATCTCAGAGAAATTGTGATTATCACGTGTTTATTATACTGAAGATTCGACCTGAAAACACACCGGAAAGTGTGTGTATACGATCGATCTCTCACTCCATCCTTCTACTCCACTCTGTTTTCTTGTTCTGTGATCCGACACTCCTACAGCTTATTCCGTGTTTACTCCATAATACGCTGCGGTATTAACTGTTTCACACACACACACACACACACACACACACACACACACACACACACACATACATACCACAGCCAACTATTCCCACTCTAATATTTTGCTCTTTAAAAGAACATTGCACCAGAAAATAAACAGCTGTGATGAAATTTTGAGGTTGGACGAGTCGCTAAGTGTGTGAACGACTTTAATGACTCAGTTTGTCAAGTCAAAGTCTCAGAGGACACGAGACTCCTGTCTTCATCACTCTGTCTTTTTTTTCCTCTTTAAATGAGGGCATGTCTAATTCAAAACAAAACAAATTGATTATATAAAAATGTGTGTGTGTGTGTGTGTGTGTGTGTGTGTGTGTGTGTGTGTGTGTATAAGACACATGAAATGTAAAACTTTATAATGTATAATAAATCATATGTAATAACTGGGTTTACGGTTATTGAATGATCTGATTTATAGGTTTAGTTGATTAATCTATAGAATTATTGCTGATTCAGATAGAATTAATAATTATATTCTGATTCTCTAAATAGACTCAGTTTATTGTTTTATTATTTATGATTGGTGCTCAATGGAACTGTGATTTATTTATAATGAGATGGTGAGGTGGTGGGATGGTAAGATGGTCAGGTGATGGGATGGTGAGATGGTGGGATTGGCAAGGTGGTGAGATAGTGAGATAGTGAGGTGGGAGGATAGTGAGGTGGTGAGATGTTGAGGTGGTAAGATGAAAAGATAGTGATGTGGCGAGGTGGTAAAATGTTGAGATGGTGTAACAGTTAGGTGGAAGGATGGTGAGGTGGTGAGATGATAAGATGGTGGGATGTTGAGGTGGTGAGATGATAAGATGTTGGGATGGTGAGAGGGTGAGATGGTAAGATGATAAGATGGTGGGATGGTGAGGTGGTGAGATGATAAGATGTTGGGATGGTGAGGGGTGAGATGGTGAGATGATAAGATGGTGGGATGGTGAGGTGGTGAGATCATAAGATGTTTGGATGGTGAGGTGGTGAGATGGTGAGATGATAAGATGGTGAGGTGGTGGGATGGTAAGATGGTCAGGTGATGGGATGGTGAGATGGTGGGATTGGCAAGGTGGTGAGATAGTGAGATAGTGAGGTGGGAGGATAGTGAGGTGGTGAGATGTTGAGGTGGTAAGATGAAAAGATAGTGATGTGGCGAGGTGGTAAAATGTTGAGATGGTGTAACAGTTAGGTGGAAGGATGGTGAGGTGGTGAGATGATAAGATGGTGGGATGTTGAGGTGGTGAGATGATAAGATGTTGGGATGGTGAGAGGGTGAGATGGTAAGATGATAAGATGGTGGGATGGTGAGGTGGTGAGATGATAAGATGTTGGGATGGTGAGGGGTGAGATGGTGAGATGATAAGATGGTGGGATGGTGAGGTGGTGAGATCATAAGATGTTTGGATGGTGAGGTGGTGAGATGGTGAGATGATAAGATGGTGAGGTGGTGAGGTGGTGAGATGATAAGATGGTGGGATGTTGAGGGGTGAGATGGTGAGATGATAAGATGGTGGGATGGTGAGGTGGTGAGATCATAAGATGTTTGGATGGTGAGGTGGTGAGATGGTGAGATGATAAGATGGTGAGGTGGTGAGGTGTTGAGATGGTGAGATATTGAGCTGGTGAGATGTTGAGATGGTGTGACCGTTAGGTGGAAGGATGGTGAGGTGATGAGATGGTGAGATGGTGAGGTGGTGATATGGAGATTGGGCCTTTTTCAACATGCATCTTAGGTTTCTAATTGGTAATATCGGGAAACCTAAGCGGCTCTAATAATAAAATTCCCCTTTGGAAAAGTCTGGCTGTATTTGTTATTCAGTGAAGCAGAGGCAGGGAGGATGTTGTTTACACCACAATGCACTGGTTCTAATTAGTTTGCCCTATTGAGTCTATTACATGTCATACCACAGCCATATCAGTTTTGGATGCAAATTGGCTCGGCTTATTAAGCTGCTCGGATGAAGAGACTCTGAGGACTACCTTCAGATATCTGACCAAGAAGCTGCGTATCGATGAGCAACAATCCGTGCTGTCTTTCTCTTCTAATGAGAGTATGGTCAATTGTTAAAGGTCAAACGTGAGTGTATGTAGGAGCTGGTCATTCAATTAAATCACACAAAACTGTTTAAGAATGAGTTCTTTTTGTCTTGAAATCTTACACTGCAATTCAACAAGCTTCTGTAAAAAAAGATCTTATCCAGGCGGGATGGATGGATGGATGGATGGATGGATGGATGGACGGATGGATAGATGGATGGATGGATGGATGGATGGATGGATGGATGGATGGATGGATGGACAGCAACATTCAGCTACACAAAGACATTTTTTTTGTAGCAGCAGATGCATCCCGTCACAACAAGTCATTATAGCTGTCACAGATGACAGATACCGAGGTGTCTACCCTGAATGATGGATCGCTTGAATCCAGCGGCTCGGAAACCTAACACGAGTCCATCCAATCTCACAATAAACATTTAAAACATGAGCGTGCAAAGACTTTAGCTGCGATTCTCACATTCTCACCAAACAACATTCAAATGTCTCCAAAAACATTAAATCCTGTTACTGATCTCTATATGGCACAGCACTTGATTGTTGTTTGACTTCAACTTGCTTATGATGGATTTGTTTGTGTATTATTATTATTCCAGCCCTGGACTTTCCTGGTTCTGGATTTTTTTTTCTCTCTTTGACATCATTGCTGCTTTCCATCATAAAAAAAACGAACTGAAGTGTGTGTGCAGGACGCAGATAAAACCACACACCGCATCATCCTGCATGAATGTGTTATTGCTCATATTCACTCATATGAGTGCTGAGAATATTACATTATATCATTATATAAAAAAGAAACATTGAGTCATTGTGTACAGAGACGTGAGTACACAGTAGCAGATATTAATACGTAGGAAAAATATGACAAACAATAATGACAATAATCATAATGGCAATAATGACACAGCAATGACACAATAATAACAACAATAACACAATTATGATACAAAAATGACAAACAATAATAACACAATAATGACAACAATGATATAATAATGACACAATAATGACTATGATACAACACTGATACAATAATCACAATCAAACAATGATATAATAATGATACAAAAATGACACAAAAATAGCACAATAATGACAATGATACAATAATGACAATACAAACAATGACACAATAATGACACAATAGTGACAATGATACAACAATGATATAATAACGATACAAAATGACACAATAATGACAATGATACAAGAAAGATACAATAAACATAAAGAAACAATGATACAACAATGATACAATAATAACAAACACAATAACACAACAATAATACAATAATGACAATAAAAACAATCATACAATAATGGCACAACAACGACACAATAATGACTATGATACAACAATACAATAATCACAATGAAACAATGATATAACAATTATACAAAATGACACAATAATGACAATGATACAATGATACAATAATCCCACAACAATAACACAATAATAACAATGATGCAACAATGATACAATAATCACAAAGAAACAATGTAACAACAATGATACACTAATGGCAATGACACAATAACGACACAGCAATGGCAGTAATGACAATGGCAAAACAATGATACAATAATGAAAAACAATGATGAAACAGAAATTGACAACTATGACAATGAAACACTAATGACACAGTAATGACAATGACACAACAGTGACACATCAATGACACAACTACGACACATAATGACAATGATACAAAATGACACAATAATGACAAAAACAATGATACAATAATGACACAACAATTTTACAATAATGACACAATAATGACTATGATACAATAATCACAATGAAACAATGATATAACAATGATACAAAATGACACAATAATGACACAATAATGACAACAATGATATAATAATGACACAATAATGACTATGATACAACACTGATACAATAATCACAATCAAACAATGATATAATAATGATACAAAATGACACAAAATAGCACAATAATGACAATGATACAATAATGACAATACAAACAATGACACAATAATGACACAATAGTGACAATGATACAACAATGATATAATAACGATACAAAATGACACAATAATGACAATGATACAAGAAAGATACAATAAACATAAAGAAACAATGATACAACAATGATACAATAATAACAAACACAATAACACAACAATAATACAATAATGACAATAAAAACAATCATACAATAATGGCACAACAACGACACAATAATGACTATGATACAACAATACAATAATCACAATGAAACAATGATATAACAATTATACAAAATGACACAATAATGACAATGATACAATGATACAATAATCCCACAACAATAACACAATAATAACAATGATGCAACAATGATACAATAATCACAAAGAAACAATGTAACAACAATGATACACTAATGGCAATGACACAATAACGACACAGCAATGGCAGTAATGACAATGGCAAAACAATGATACAATAATGAAAAACAATGATGAAACAGAAATTGACAACTATGACAATGAAACACTAATGACACAGTAATGACAATGACACAACAGTGACACATCAATGACACAACTACGACACATAATGACAATGATACAAAAATGACACAATAATGACAAAAACAATGATACAATAATGACACAACAATTTTACAATAATGACACAATAATGACTATGATACAATAATCACAATGAAACAATGATATAACAATGATACAAAATGACACAATAATGACAATAAAAACAATGATACAATAATGACATTTGTGCTATTCATCAAATGGCTCCTGAAATATTTTGAGTGAATTCTGAGTCTCGTATTTTCAGGCACCTTTACAGGGTGAAATGTACAGGAATAAAAGAGAGGTTGTGGCCTATAAGACATTACAACTAACCGATAAAGAAAATATAAATACGTGGGAGAAATTCAGAAGTCTACTTCCTTCTTATCTTCCTTTCTTCTTGTTCTGCGTATTTTCACCGAGAGAACGTTGTCATTTTTGAAGCCACGATGTTTAAAAGCTTATTAATAATGTTTTATTTTCTGACTGGCTTTTGAAATGTGCCAGGGACGAGGATTAGAGCGAGAACCATAAAACTGAGACTCCACAATATAATACAGGCACTTTTTCTTTTTTCTTTTAAATATACATAAATAAACTTTCAGCTTTAATCTGGCACACATATAAATAACTCCTCCCTCTATCGGTTTGGGTTTCCTCCTGGTTCTCTGGTTTCCTCCTGGTTCTCTGGTTTCCTCCTGGTTCTCTGGTTTTCTCCCTCCTCAAAACCTTGATAACATGCCAGTAACTAAGTTGGCAAAGTTTCATTGTCTCTAGTGAGGGAGTGTATAAATGTAGGTGTGAATAGTGCCTAGATACGCCATATGACCAAAAGTATGTGCACCCTTGACCACCACACTAATATCCAATCCTTCTGAAATCACATAATGGTATAAAACATCTCTGTATCCCAATTTTCTTATGATCCGATTTTTACATTGTTCCAGCATGATGATGCTTTCTGTGCACAAAGCAAGCTAACAATGGTAGTTGTAAAAGGATTTGTACTAGAAGAACTCGAGTGTCCTGCACAGAGCTCCCGCAAACCCTCATAGAACAGGCTGGTTTAATATTATGGAAAAAAAACAAGAATTTCCAGCTTTCGACTGTCCAGATTTCTGTGAGCCTGTGCACACTGCAGCCTTCAATCGTATCTGCTGTATTGTAGTCAGTCAGCTTCAAGGTTCAAGCTGAGAGGCTTTTCTTCTTCCTGTGGTTGTAAAAAGTAGGTATTTGAGTTATAGCCAACTCAGAATAGTCTGACTATTTCCTTCTGACATCTCTCATCACCAAGAAGGTTCTACTGGCTGATCCGACGCTTGGTGGAGGGTTTTTTTCTCCAGCAGAGTTGAGCCGCAGTCCAAACAATACATCTCTATTCGTAAAGGACAGCTACAAAATGGATTCCTCTTTTCCTTCTCCAATCGCACTCTCCAAGAAACCAGTTTCCTACCCAGTGTCCATCTCTCTGCTCAGAGTCAGTGTCCCTGGTGTCCATCATCAAGCCTGTTTGGCTTCTTAGAGCAGACACTCTTTTAAAGCTCCACAAACTTATTTTTCAGATCCTAAACAGATCCTCAGAAACATTTGGAGAGTATTTGAAGTTCAAACGATAACAGTCTGTTTAAGTGCTACTGAGAAGATAGAAAGAGCAGAATATTTTGTCCCTCATGAGAGACTCTAAAAGTTGTTGTGTTTCTTGGCAACAGGGAACGATGAGACAGCGCAGCGCTGCTGATTTGGAGCCATTAGGCTTCCATCAGCAGATAAATCAAACAGCGTTAGCAGATATATCACCTTACATCATCTGTAAATTTAATTCCCTGCCGCTTATCAGGAAATGAGAAACAAACAGGTCGTCTTCAGGCAGCGGGCAAGCTCGCAGGGTTCAGACAGTAATTGCTGGAGCACAATGAAATGAAAACAAGAAAACGGTAAAAAGTGTCGATGAAACAGAACACGTCATAAACGCAGTTATTACATTATCATCACGGGCTTTTGTGCAGATTAATCACGCAAGAAGGAGGCAAAAACAGATGATTTGTTTCGGAAATGTTTCATCATTCACCGTACAGGCTGGTCCCTCTTGAGGAGCACTTAATGGATCTTTGAAGAACCTTTCATCGAAGAGTTTCCTTCAGGAAATGGGTTCATCTAGATCCTTTTTAGACGTTTAGGACTACTGACTGATTTAAAGCCATTAAGGAGGCTTTTTTACTAAGTGTGTGCACTTCTCTTGCCAGGTTTGTGTAATATCTTTCAACAAATATGTCACTTATAAAATTATATGAGTTTATTATATTATATTTTATTATATTATATTATATTATATTATATTATATTATATTATATTATATTATATTATATTATATTATATTATATTATGGGACTAATGAGGACATGTGAGGAAAAAGACCAGCTACATGATACAGGTGAAAACTGGACAAGACCTGGCAATGACCAAACATCTGGCAATAATATCATGACATATATCAACACTGCTGTAATCTCTGACATTACGAGAGAACTTCAGCACAACAATAACATTTTGGCATTGTTCAGATGTAAAACATGAGGAGAAATCATTCATTAACTCGAGAACCATTTCGTAACTTCAGGAAGCTCACGTCCAATCAGTAGCCAATACATCGCAGGAAACAATGTTAAAAGCTCTTCAAGGTATTTCCTCTGACACAGAAGACAGAGGGCGGAAGACTGAATGGGTTCTCTGATTGGGCAATATAAGATCTTGTATTGCTAAGATCTTCTGGCAAGGTACACAACCCTAAAAACTGGTAGTAGTTCATCCTCTCTTGAGCTTCACATGCTCATGAAGTACCAGTGATCATGTCACTTTCTTCTTTCTGGAGCTGACGTCCTACCTCTGGATGGTGTTCTCTTCGATTGGAGAGCACTTGGTGCAGCCGAGGATGGTTCCACATGAACAGTCTAAAGATCTAAAGATGAAGTTACTGTGGAGGTTAAACTCAAGAACCATGAAGATGGATTTGTGCTAAGAGCTACAATCTACCAATCTACCAGTTTTTACACTCGAGTTTCCATCAGTAAACAGCTGATAACCTCCACACTGATGGAACTATAATGAATTGATGTTTGTTGTCTCCCAGATGATGATTTGTTTCCTTTTGAGTCTGGTTCCTCACCAGGTTTCTTCCATCTCAGGGGGTTTTTCCGTGTCACTGTCACCACTGGCTGGCTTATTAAGGATTTATATTTCTGTTAAGCTTCTTTGAAACAATATTTATTGTTAAAAGTGCTATACATTTCAATTCAATTCAATTCAATTTTATTTATATAGCGCTTTTAACAATGGACATTATTTACTTATGTTTAAATTAATGTGTCTTTATCCCCAATTATTAATTTTATAGCAAATAAAATTGTATTTAAATGATTTGAACATACCATTTGTTAAAAATTCTTTATCAAGTTGTCAGTGACAATTCTGGACATGTTCAATTCCATTGGAAATACAATATGTTTGCTATTTGACCAATTTAAACTGATCTTTTATTTTGTCACCTTTGTAGATGTGCAGTCACAGGACCACATGCTCACAGGCTTATTTACCACACAAGACTTAATATTGCAGCTGGTGGAATCCATTGCTGCCCTTTACACACTAACTTTAACTAGATGTTGCCATCAAAGATTTAGTTTTATAGCAAACAATCAGAATGAAATCTATGTTTATTGTAAAAAAAAAAAAAAAAGAAGAAGACTGAAAGAAAGATAATGAAGTAAATAATGTCCATGCGATAGAAATGTTTGCACTACCATGAAGATTGAGTTAAGGAAGAAGGTATGGTTTAGGTCTTTGTGTGGTTTCTGAGATGTGGTTGTTGCAAAAGATGTTAAAATCTGGCAACTCGGGTTAATGAATGATATTAGTTCTTTTTCCTGTGCATATGATGTATTAAATAGACTACAGAAAAGGAATATCGAAACTGCTACAAACATTAAATTTTATCATTTAATTAAACGCCGATTTTTTTGGTGTTGCTGGTTAAAACCACAAGATTAAATCAATAACGTTAAATTTGATTGTAGTAGATGTTATTAGATGTTTTTTTCTTGTGTTTAATACATGACATGCTGTCAGGGATCCACCAACCTCACCTTCACCAAACCCACCAATCACTCCAAGTAGCTCTCCAACCTACTAACCACCTGCACCTGGCACTCATCAACCACCACCCCATATAACCTCCATTCCCCCACCAGCTCTTTGTCCGTTCTACAGTTTCGGCTGAAGAACCTTGTCGGACTACCCAAGCTACAGACATTCCGGTTCTGGTTCGGTTACTATTGTTTGCGGGACTCTTAAGTTCTACAAACTCTCTCTTCGTTGCATTCACCAGGTTTAGTTAAACCTTAAAATTATGTTTGGTTTGCTGTTTTCTGCCATTTGCCCTTTGCTGTTCATTAAAACCTTCGTTATTTGCACTTCGGTTTCCAGCACATTCTTCCGCCTGACACATGCACACAAAAGACCTAATAGTGTTTGTTAACCAGGGTTGCCAGGTTTTAACATCTTCTGCAACTTCCAACTACATCATTGTAAAAAACACAAAAAGACTTAAACCATACATTATTTTTACTGTAACTCATTCACCATTGTGGTGCCCAAGAGCTAGTTTAAATGTTCATGAAAATGAGCAACAAAAAAATTATTTCAAGTCAAAAAGACGAATCCATTGGCCCTAATGATGAAAATCTGGAGGAACGTACGCTGTTATTTGTTTCATGAGCAAATCTGCAGAAGGCCCAGATAACAGAGCATTAGCAGAAAGCAGGGAGTAAACCGATTCAAAATCTCATTAGCTTTCTAAAATCCCTTTATAATGCAACACACACAGAACCTGTGTGTGAACCTGCTTTGGTACCTCAAATAATGCTGTAATGTGTGTAGTAATAATAATAATAATAATAATATCATGCCTGAGTTGTTCTATGTGAAGCATCCCATCAGATTTAGTGATGATAAAAAAAATGAATTGGATCTTACAGTTTATAGCTCCCTGAGCTGCACTTTTATTCAAGTCCCCGTCTTCAGCCGGGATCCAGTTCCTGTACACAAACAAACAAGTGAAGAACACTAACAAGCAGCAGATGCTTCCAGACAATATCACTGCATTACACAATCACACAGTTCTCTGTGGAAATGATGTAATGATATAATGTGGTGGAGTGAATGAAAATGTCAATACATTTAATGAGTCCGTTAGTAATTATGGAGAAAGTGGTGTAGGTAGTGTTGTGTTGTGTTGTGGTCCAGAAACATCTCATTACAAACATTACATCATTACAGTATAAATAAGGACAGCATAATATAAAGGTGTAAACTCCACAGTACAGTGTGGTTCACAAGCTCTGTTTTATTATATGACACATTGTAATGCTGTGGTTTGGATCCTCTGATGGTGGAACCACTGCACTTCTTCTGATTGATCACTGACCTTGTTTTGTCTTAGAGGTTTTTGGAGCAGTGTATTAGAGAGCAGTCACACCACCATCATACCATCATCCAAACACCAACCGCTGGAATATATTTAGAATATTAGTGCTCATCAATCCAGTATAGCTCTGGAGAATCTGGAGAATCTGTGCCATGGTGCTGTGGAGAGCTCTAAACCCCAGGAACCTGCGCATGGCCACCATGGACTACAAAACCCAGAAGATACATACACACAAGTCATGCAATTTTTAATGGGACACACCTGTGGACACACACACACACACACACACACACACACACACACACACACACACACAGAGGCTATAAAAAGGACTTTCTTTCAGCCGTTCTAATTTTTGAGGGGATTTTATTGTGCACTTTGTTTGCTGATCACATGACCCACTAATTGACCTTGTTCTTGATGAGGATGTTTATTTGTCTTTACACCTCTGTATGTCTTCTTCTGTCCTTCTGCGTCTCTCTGTATCACTTTCTCTCTCGTCATCTGTTCTTTCATGTCCATGGGTTTGCATTAGGGCCTAGATGTGACACGATGTGTAAAATTCCCCAGACTTATACGTTTCCTCTCTGTCCTAGTGACATCTGACTTATCACCAGAAAATCCCAGACAGTTGAAGTCCTCTGTTGTCATGGTAACCCAATTCTTTCACCTTTCTTTTAACATTAGACGTGTTTGTGGGCTTGTTTATGGAGCCTGAGAGGAAATGCTTCTCAGCAGCAAGTCAGGAGCAAACATTCCCCCAGAAACCCTTCTCTTCCAGGTTTGAAGTGTTTCCACTTGTCTCCAAACAATTTGTCTACCCAATTACAGTGTCAGGATAATGGATTAT
The DNA here is from genome assembly GCF_014805685.1 of Silurus meridionalis. Lineage (NCBI taxonomy): Eukaryota > Metazoa > Chordata > Actinopteri > Siluriformes > Siluridae > Silurus > Silurus meridionalis. Next base: position 1,932,748 of record NC_060909.1, read on the forward strand.
GGACTATGTTACCCAGCATCCACTGCACTCCCATACCACTAATCCCTCACACCTGCTCCTCATCACCTTGATTAGTATTTAGTCTCATTACTCTCGTTGTTACATGGCGGATTAAGGAGGATTTTTATTTATTTATTTATTTATTTATTTCATTTTATTTTTTTTACTGTGGCAGAAAACAGAAGGATTTGAAAACGTTCCGAATTCTTCTACCTGTTCAAGTATTGCTCCAATTAAATGCATGAGTTAATTAAAGTATTAATATAATATAAACACAGGTAAGGGACTGAACCTCAAACACACCTGAGACACAGAAATGCATTTTACAACCCAGAATTTGATCTTTAACAAAAGTCAGATTTTGGTAGAAGGAAAAAATGACTTAAAAGCAGCTATTTTGGAAAAAAAAACAGGTGAAAGTCAGTGACTGGGAGAATAATAACGCTAGATAAAAGAACAGGGAGGGCAGAATAGGGCTTTTAGAGAAAATGAGTTGTGTGTGTGTGAGTGAAAGGGAGGAATAAGAGCTTTTGGTGCAGAGAAAACAGAGACCTATTGTAAACTTCCATCCCCCACAAGACCACACACACACACACACACACACACACACACACACACAATCTGCACAACAATCAGAGCACTGAAATGCTTAATTGTCTTAACTTTATTTAAATAATTTTTTTAGCCAAGTACTTTGGTATTTAAGCCTCAAGGTTTTTTTATTATTATAATTATTACTATAATTATTATTATTATTATTACTATTATTATTATTATTATTATTATTATTATTATTATTATTATTTCTCATTAAAACCCATCTTACTGTCGCTGTTTAATTTCCTATATTTTATCTCTTTTATGTAATTCCCTACACTGTGTTTCAGTAGAACATACATTCCAGACTGGAGTTCTTCCACTTCATCCTTCACACCAATGTGGTGGGTCTTCATCAAGCTCAGTTTGTGTACAGGAACATCATCGTGCTGGAACAGTGTTTAGAAGTCTTCTTAGAGGAACTGTAATGCTACACTGAGATGTTCTGTGTAATTGCTTCCAATTTGGTTGTTTGTGGAGGAACCAAAATCTGGTCAGGTCAAAAATACATCATGATTGTGATTTATTCCGTATATCAGTAGGAGAATGCTGAGGATGGAGCCACCAGGAAGGAGGAAAAGAGGAAGACATGAAGGTAGTTGGGTTGAAAGAAGCAGATGAAGAGGACAGAGGGGTTTGAAAGCAGATGATCCGCAGTGGCGCCCCCTAATGGGAGAATCCGAAAGAAGAAGATGAAGATTGTGATTTATTCCAACACCCTCTAACTTTCCTGGAATCTCATGAGATCTCATTAAAATAACTTGATCTCTATTATTATTCATTACTTTTCTGCATGCTCCCATCCTCTGGTGATGTTGGGAAGCAGCTCTTGCTCCGATGTTCTGCTGTTAGTTTAGAAATAGTCCCGATTCCTCTGCTGTGATGTCGTGACTCCATGACGGAAGGAAAAAAAAGTAGTTTTCGTTAAACGCTTACACAACTGAGATTACAGACAATGCAACGGTGTTGAGTCAGCTTCTGTTATCTTCTATTACTCAGATCCAGCATGGATCTCATTAAACTCCTTTCTCCAGGCAATAGGGAGGAGGCAGAGGCTGCTATTAGTGTTCCTCTTGTAAACAGTCACCTGAGGCAGTAATATACTGTGTTTTGATCTGAAACCCTCCTGCTGGCACTCACATTTATAATATCTTTAATTAGAAGGATGCAAACACACAATAAATCCTGATTTTTAACATTAAAACTTATAGGAAATTCATTGTATCGTGTATAAAACACTAGTCAGTCTAAAGAGAACATTCAGTGACGGACTTATACACGGAACGACGTGCCACAGGAGATCATTTCTGCCCACGGCCATCAAACTATAAAAAGGTGGAGTTGCTCCAACATATAGATCATATTGATTTAGTTATATTTATAGATTTTCATGGCACACTCCATTAAGTGCTGCTACACATTTAATTTTACTTAATATATATATATCTTAATATGTATACCGTATTTTTCGGACTATAAGCCGCTACTTTTTTCCCACGTTTCGAACCCAGCAGCTTTAACAACGAAACACCTTATTGATAAATTTCCTGGGTTTTTCTCGGTTTCACAAACTTCAAGCCAAAAAACTGAGCTCCATAACATTAGACCAATGAAATTTCCGAACGGAAAAAAAACGCACCTCACCTGTGTTCTGAGCTGCACGGCATCGGGAGAAAAAAACTTTTTTTAAACGCATGACGATGCCAAAAGATAAACTCTCGAGAGAAATAGTTGTGAAAGGAAGGAGGAAGACAGTGAACAATGACTTTCTTGGTAGGCTACTGTTTAGATACAAGCCGTTGTAGCGTGTTGAGTCTAGGTTAAGGGAGAGCTCGATAACTCCAGTTGCAACAGAAATCATATAAGCACAGACAGGTTTCCAAAACTCGTGCTTTTTTATTTTTCTTGGCAACAGCGTTACGGGTTAGTCAAAGAAACTTAGAAATCAGCATCAGAAAATAATAAGGACATATTCCTCGGTCTTGCACACATGCAGTAATAACGGAAAAATGCGGCGGCAGGCTATTCCCAAAATACCGCTCTGCTCTTAAAGGAGCCACAACATATTTCACACGTTACACCGTGTAACAGACACTGTCTCTCATTAAAGCCTGTGTAAAGTTTATTAGTTTTAATGTAGACACCTGCGGCTTATAGACAGGTGCGTCTTATTTATGTTCAAAATAAAAATATTTGTCAAATTCAGTGGGTGCGGCTTATATATATTATACGCTTTATAGTCCGGAAATTACATTATTTATTTCTATTTTCTTATCTTAATTTTTTACTTCGATCTTTTACCCCGGGCAAATGCAACCTAACAATTTCCTTATGGGATCGAGAAAGTATTCCGATTATGTTTCTGCGTAAAAATGCGACCGTCTTCAAACCCTAATAAATGGGTGCAGATTTAATATTTTGGATCTCATGCTCTTCTTAATACTGCGGGACTGCTGTAGGATTTCATGCATTATAAATAAAAAAGTATATGATTGTCTCCGGATCCTTTATTTGCTAAATTCAGTGCCATCTTGAGTCTGACGCTGGTGTGATTTTGAGATAAATAATTAGTCTTTAAAAGCTTTAAGGATGATGAGAACAGGCAGATGGTCTTGTGTGTGTTTCTGCATAGAGAACAGTCATTTAGTGCACAGAATAAAGTGGCTATTGAAGATGAATGAATAGATGAAGGCCATCAATTTGATCCTGTAAATACATATACACAATAAAAAAATACACACCAGGAGCTTATTGCTGATGTTCTGAAAAGAAACTGTTCATTGTCGTTGCTCTATTAAAGATACGTGGGTTACGTTTCCAGGGTGACTTTCCAATACACTGAGATACAAACTATAATTACTTGTAATCAAAACATATTCGTACTCGTCAGTGGAAGACAGAAAGGAAGTGCATGTAATTCGTTCCTGTTCTTAAGTAGCTTTTTGGTGCATCTGTATTTTGCTGAGGTATTTTTATTTTTATTTGACTTTAACTTTACTACATTTCAAAGTTATTTTATTCAAATACATTTAGTGAAATCAGTCGTTCTTTTTTATTAACGAGGATAAAAACGTAACTGGTGAAACACGCAGCGAGTCACCAATCAGGATCGAGCGCACGCTCTGTTTTACACGTGTTCTGATCGGCGCTCGGTGCATCTACTGATCACCAACATACAGTTCAGCATCAGTTCAACATCAAGCAGAACATTTAGAGAGGAATAAATGATGAAGAAACTTCAGACTCGAACTCACCACCACACACGTGACCTCATTTACATGATTTTTCTGAAGTAGTTGAAAAGAAGGTTTTGGGTTCATGATCATTATAATAGAAATCAATCAGTGTTTGAGTCATTAATATCATTCTATTAATAGATCAGTGTGCTGAGAGTCACATTCGAGTCTTTCACATAAACTGAGGTGATTAAGTAAAGAATCTTGTGATAAAAATGAAAACAGGAACATTATAGTTATAATAAATCACTACTTTGGATACTTAAGTACATTTGAAGCCAAAAACATTGTTCGTTTACTTTGTCCACCACTAATATTTAGTGTTTATAACAGAAATACTGACTCTGATATGTTTGTTCCTTCTTTCCCAGCAGGAATGATGATGCTGCCCTGCGCCAGGTCACTGCTGTTGTGTGTTTTATGCCACGGGGTGTCCGTGTGGGCGTTTGCTCGCATGCCCGATGCGTTGGAGCTGCGTTCGGCTTTTTCCGTCGCTCGTACCACCAGTATGGAAGGCGGCCCAAAGATGGTTGTAACCTTCGACAAGTTCTACGTAAACATCGGCGGTGACTTTGAACCCAAAACGGGATTATTCCGCTGCCGGATCCCTGGAGCGTACTACTTCTCCTTTACTGTTGGGAAATTCCCACACCGGGATTTGTCAGTGATGCTGATGAAGAACCGGAACGAGGTGCAGGCAATCATCTATGATGACAATGGTGGTGAGGAACGGAAGGTCCAGAGTCAGAGCGCCATGCTGCAGCTCGACTTCGGCGACACAGTCTGGCTACGTCTCCACGGTGACCCGCGTTATGCGATCTATAGCAACACGGGGCACTACACGACCTTCAGTGGATACCTGATTTATCCAGATATCTACACCTTCCAAGAGCACAATCAACATGACCAAGCAACAACTTTCCCCCAGCACACACCCCAGCAAGTGGACACAGACGGGCCTGTGGCTGAAGAAAAGAAAGACAAAGAGATCAACGAGGTGAGGAGGGATGTAGAGGAAGAGGAGGACCAGAGGTCGGCTTTCTCAGTGGGTCGCACGCAGAGCATTCTGGGTATAGATAAAGTTTATCCTGAGCACAAGCCGGTTATATTTGACACCGAATTTGTCAACATTGGAAATGACTTTAACATGAGTTCGGGCGTGTTCCTATGCCAAGTCCCCGGAGCATATTACTTTTCCTTCAACGCCGGTAAACTGCCTCACAAAACCCTTTCTGTGAAGCTGATGAAGAATCACCTGGAGGTCCAGGCCATGATATACGATGACAGCGACACTGAGAAAGCCTTGCAGAGTCAAAGCTTGATGCTGCAGCTGCAGGAAGGAGATACGGTTTGGCTCTACAGTCACCAGAGGGAAGGATTCGGTGCGTACAGTAACCATGCCAAGTATATCACCTTCACTGGATTCCTGGTGTATCCAGAACTCCCCCAGAAGCTCGTGCAGCAGCAAAAGCAGGGTAAAGAGCTTTAAGCAGGAACCGAGGCACAACATTCGGTCTCTGTCTGTGATCAGAGGTCAGAAAGACAGCGGGTTTTGTCTGCATGTGGACTGCATCCAAATAAATCTTTTCACTCTGTCAGCTCTTGTGAACTCATGCAGGGACACCTGAAGTTGTGATATTTTTATTTTTTTGGTTCTGCTCTGTTTTCTGTTCTGTTCTGATTCTTTCCTCTTCTATTTGCAGTTTCTTTGTGGAGGAACTATAGAATAAGCACAAAAGCTTAATGAAAAATATATAACAAATAGAAAGACACATTTCAGGAGCATAAAAGTCGTAGTGTCCTGAATCCCAGATCAGATCTATGCACTGAAAAAGCCTTGATACTTTTCAGTTATACCAGTTCACATATATATATATATTAAATTAACCCTAATATCAAAACTAATATAATTAGTAAACCTAAAACTAATTCCTGAAGCTCCACATCCTTCTTTCTAGCTAACTACGAAATCTTTAGTCACGATGGAAATGATGGAGCAGAAGCTCTCCAGAAGTTCTCAGATCTCGGCTCATATCCCTGCCGCCACTTTCCCTTCTATATAGTTCCAATATCACTCTTTTGTTATTTAGCTGAAGGTGTGCATTCATTCATTCATTTTCAGCACCTGTTCATCCTGGTCTCGCTGAATCCTGTATCAGAAACATCAGGCATGAGGGAGAAAAACATCCTGACAGATACATCACTAGCACCATGCACATTCATACCTAAGGTCATGCCTAAGGTCCATACTGGCACACATCAGGGAGGTGAAATCAGAGATCCAGAGAAATCTTTACCCCCAAAATCAGCATCGGACCACAGACACTGGAGATGTGATGCGATGTTGCTAGGTACTTCCTCGCCATGCTTTTATTTATTTATTGCTTTATTTCTCAAGGTATGTATTTATTGTTGATGCGACGTGCTGTTTTTGAATGTATTTCATTTCTCGCTTCCCCCTGCAGCCCCCTGCACGGACCCGTTACATTCTATCTTCTAGAAGAACTTCGGTTTCACAACCTTTTTTTGCACCAGATTCACACAAAAAATATATTTTTCGCAAATTATATTATTATTATTATTATACATGTTATATAAATTTTTATTTTTAATTACATTTATAATGGAAAATTTGACTTACCACAATGCAGAATCAGAGAAAGAAACTGCGGGAACCCTGTTCTAGAGAACCCGGGTGTACACAGTAAACGTTCTCTTCAAATCTTCATAAACAGATTTACAAAACAAAAAATCTTTAGTTCTTGTAGTTTGGTTGTTTGTGAATCTTCTTCTTCTTTCAGCTTTTCCCATTAGGGGGCGCCACAGCGGATCATCCGTCTCCATACCCCCCTGTCCTCTACATCTGCCTCTTTCACCCCAACCACCTGCATGTCTTCCCTCACCACATCCATAAACCTCCTCCTTGGCATTCTCCTACTGATATACCCCATGTCCCTCCTCTGCACATGTCCAAACCATCTCAATCTCACCTCCCTCACATTGTCTCCAAAACGTCCTACATGCGCTGTACAGGCCCTTATTTTAAAAAGTAGTAAATATCCATCTAAGAAGCAAAAGTAAAAGGGAGAAGTGGAAAAATTGCATGCAGCTGCACTCATGGAAAAAATAACGTTCCTGTTCCTCGTTCTGCATGTCGGAATATTGTCGATCCTGGGGTGTGTGTGTGTGTGTGTGTGTGTGTGTGTGTGTGTGTGGGGGGGGGTGTTCTGGCAGTGATTAGGTGTTATTTATGGGATCACCGACTCCTTTTTAAGGTTGTATACGTTTTGTGTGACCACAGTAACAACCTGCCCCCCAAACACATCCCTAATCACTATCTAAAAATAAAACATTGCTCGAATCACTAGTGCATGCTCCTACTGACAACCTGTTAATAGACTTTTTTTTAAAGCAGACATGTGCACAATTTCACCCTGGGATATAATCTTCATTTCTTTCAATTCTATCTGTTTCTATTCTTGTGAATGTAGACTTTTATGTTCTGTAACTGGTGTTATAGTGATTTGCACTCTAATATGCGACCAGAAAAGGAAATGTTACCAGATATTTAAGACTAAAGTCGTCTTTCCTGTGGTCTGAGCTCAGGCTCGGGTGGATTGTAACTCTTTTACAGTGTTCTGTGGATGTTTTTGTGACTGACACCAAAGTGAATAAAAACTGGCTGTAAAACGTTTTCACTTTTGAGGTCCTCCACATGAGCAGTATGTTATTTTGTACCGATAAAAACTATAAATATCTCATGCGATTTCGATCAAAAATGTTCAAATGGCCATTTAGAAAACTGTGTAAACACAAAGATTTGTGCACGTCTACGCATAGGATCGGTATGTGCTTCTTTCTTTCCATGTTTAGTCTTTATTCTATTAGAATAAGATCCACTCTCCTGGGAAGATGTCCCACTAGATTCTGGATTTTGTGGAGATTTTGTGCCTCAGGTACTGATCAGCGTTCACATTCATCCCAAATTAGGTTCAATAGTGTTTCTATAGCAGGAGATCTTCCACACACTACCAACCATGAAAAGCAGATCTCAAAGGCTTTGCGCACTTTGTGTCATGCTGGAACAGTTTTCAAGTGAAGGAAAAATTTATGTGACAGCATCCAAAGACGTCCTACACAATTGTGTCCCTCCGACTTTATGGTAACAGTTTGGGGGCGAACCACATCTGGCTGGAAAAATCCGGTGTCCCAATACTTTTGTCCTCATTGTTCCAGGTTTTGTTATAGTTCAGTTTACTTTTTTTTGGAAACCCACTTTTTCATTTCAGTTTATGATAATAATTGTACGCCTTCAGTACGTTTTTGTGATAGAAATAAGCGGAGCTTTGATGCTACTGCATCAAGTTGTTCAGGAGTTAACACAGGACACTACCCCTAATGCAGGGACGGCCCATCAGCACTTACACAGAACAGGTTCTACATTACCGTGTGGTTGCTGTGAATAAACACCTCATTACAAAGACAGATTCGGAGTTCAGCAGTGCAAAAACCGCAGCCAGCAGCCTGCCGAGACTAAAGGGCTCTGATCAGATGAGTCATCCTCACATCCTTACACATCTATACAGAGTGGGAGAATGAGTGTGTGTGTGATGTACACCAGGAGCATGGTACAGAACTGACAGCTAAAGGGTATTTTTCTGGCCTGATTTGGATTTGGATCCCTTCTGTAAAAACTGACCACCTTCATCCTATCTTTAATGGGAGTGGCCTGTTCTGGCCCCGCCCCATCCAAGATGTATGAGGAGTCATTGAATAATTTCATGAGGATGAAAGAAAATGTTACTATGGTTACAGTTATTTATTAGCAGCGCAATAGTTTAGCACAAACTCCCCACCTGCATGTTCAATGGTCTGAACTCACGCTTGAACTCCTTCCAGCCAATCACAAACCACTATTCACACCTGAACTCCTTCCAGCCAATCACAAATCACTATTCACACCTGAACTCCTTCCAGCCAATCACAAACCACTATTTACACCTGAACTTCTTCCGGCCAATCACAAACCACTATTCACACCTGAACTCCTTCCAGCCAATCACAAACCACTATTCACACCTGAACTTCTTCCGGCCAATCACAAACCACTATTCACACCTGAACTCCTTCCAGCCAATCACAAACCACTATTCTCGCCTGAACTCCTTCCAGCCAATCACAAACCACTATTCACACCTGAACTCCTTCCAGCCAATCACAAACCACTATTCACACCTGAACTCCTTCCAGCCAATCACAAATCACTATTCATGCCTGAACTCCTTCCAGCCAATCACAAACCACTATTCACACCTGAACTCCTTCCAGCCAATCACAAACCACTATTTGCACCTTTGAATCTTGCACACAGTCCTCCATAATGTGATATCATGGTTAATGATTTTGACATCCTCTGGTCTCCAGACCTGCCTGATCCATCCTAAAGCCCTCCTTCTGGATAAACTTCTCATTAATTAAAAACCACACGTTGCTTCTGAGAATGACCGCTAAAAGGATGACCTCTTTAGCAGGAGCTCTTCCACATCATCCAACCCATGGAAAGATGACGTTTATGGAGCCGGCACAGGAACCATCATGCTGAAACAGGTTTTGGTCTAGTAGTTGGAATGAAGGGAAAGTTTCATACTCCTGCATCTACAGTCGTTCTATACAATCGTGTGCCTCCAGATTTGTGGTAACAGTTTGGAGGAGAAGCACATCTGGTTGGAAAAGTCGGGTGTCCCAATACTTTTGGTCTCACAGTCTATGTTCTGTAATTTGGTGGAATGTGAAGTGAATGAGGAAAACAGAGGCAAAACAGTCAATCTTTTAGAATTCACTCTTTATTCAGATGCTTGGAGAGGTCTCTGAAATAAAGTCAACACAGGGTCTCATATTTACATAAATACGGTAGCGGAAAAAAAGCGTAGAGGAACGCGACATCCACATCACAAATAAAAGCATGTTACTTCGCAGGTTTATCTCCAGCCTCTAGTTTAGGGGAATCTTTGGGCTCCCTGTATGCAGGAAACGCCTCCCAGGGACTGTTCAGATCAAACTTCCTGAACTCCTGGGCAAGTTCCACAGGCTCTGCCACGACCCGCTTCAGCTCATCATCATAACGCACCTACGAGACAAACACGAGACATAACATGTAATGCATTAATACTGAATACAGGTGTGAATAGTGGATTGTGATTGGCTGGAAGGAGTTCGGGTGAGAATAGTGGATTTTATATATATATATATATATATATATATATATATATATATATATATATATATATAAAAGAGAGAGAGAGAGAGAGAGAGAGAGAGAGAGAGAGAGAGAGAGAGAGAGAGAGAATGAATCTCTTTACCTCTACATATCCAGAGAGAGGAAAATCTTTTCTGAACGGATGGCCTTCAAAACCGTAATCAGTTAGGATTCGTCTCAGATCCGGATGATTGGCGAAGAAAACTCCAAACATGTCCCAAACCTGAGAGTAAAAAAAGAAATGCAGCATCGTGCAAGCGATAAATCTATACACGGATATCAGGAAGTGAAAAAAAAGGGAAAAAAAAAAAAAACAACCTACCTCTCTTTCGTACCAGTTGGCAGCTTGATGGACGGAAACGGCCGAGTCGACGGGGGTCAGCTCATCCGTGTAGGTCTTTACTCGGATACGAGAGTTGAAGCGCAACGACAGAAGATTATACACGATCTGAAAAAAAAATATCCAACACACGTACACATTTACACATTACTCAGACCTGCTCATGAACTGCATCAGAAAGGCAACACAAAAAACCATGAAATAAGTCTCATGTGAGAAGGTTCCTCTGGCAGCTCAGAGCTCTACAGGAGGAGATCTTCCACTCCAACCCACTTCATATTCATGGAGCTGGATTTGTGCACTGTCATGGTCATGCTCGAACAGGTTCGGGTCTCCTATTTCAAGTGACATCCAGAGACGTCATATACAAATGTGTGTCTACAGGGTTGTGCTACAGTTTGAGAAAGAACTTCATATGACTGGAAATGTCAGGTGTCCCAATACTTCCCTCCATATATTAATTAATTAATTAATTAACCAATTAACTAATTAATTAACTCATTAACTAATTCATTAATTATACGCTGAATACGCTTTCAATATTCCATAAATGAGATCAGGAAATATATCACAGTGTTTAAAAGCTACTGGTGTAATAAAGTGTGATGATGAATATTCATATCTGACCTCGAAGCGGTTCTGCCTGGTGGGAACGTCAACCACGGTGAGATCGGTTAAGTTGCGGAACTGGGCGTTAGTGTGATCCCGGAGGAAGCTCAGCACTGGTACGACTCCTTCTGGGTGGATCATAACGTCCAGCTCGTTGTAGCACGTCACCTAAAAACACACACACGGCTCGGATCAGCTGAACATCTGTACACGCCTACAAGCTGCAACAAGCTTTGAAATGTTGGGGGTTGATGTTAGTAGAACTTTCAGCAATGCATTGAGAAGGATACCTGAACTTGTTGAACGTATTTGGGAAGAATTTCAGCCACGTATTCCCCGAACTGGGAAAGCTGGTTATGAGTCACCGCATCCTTGGGTCGAACTGTAGCTATAAAGCACACGGAGAGAGGAAATGAATCAACACAAAATCAACACTAAAAAAACACAAACACAAAATAAAAAGATTATTGTGATGTCACACATTTCAAACAATATAAGCAATAGTCCAGATGGTCCATCAATAAATTAAAGTTCCATCAATAAAGTTACTCACGGCTCGTCTCGGTCACCGTCGCTTCAGAGCGTGCTGGGATCAGTGCAGCATTCCGACTCACAGCTGTGAAGAATTTCAGAAAAATCACCACCATTACATTACATTAAGCCCCAAAAACCCGTAGTATAATCGCTTCTAATAACCTGAAACGGTGTTTTAATATATGCAATATATATAATATGCATAGCATTTTAATGTGTTTATTAAAAATAAAACAAAAACAAAAATATGCATCACTATATCGATATATCGATAATTGTATCACGATCAATCAAAGATCGCAAATTTAAATCGATATATCGCACCTACACTGTCACCTTCCTGCTCGTTTGCTGGTATTAAAACCCGTCAAAGCACAAAGAATACAGTGTACACAAAGAGCACACAGATGTAACAGTAAATATATTACAAATACTGATATCGTGTTTAATTCTTATTTATTTTAATATTTCAGATTATTTTAAACACTCTTTTGAAGTCCATTTTCCCTTCTAAACCACGGCCAAATCCCAAATCGCTCCCTACTGCACTGATAAAGTGCACTATTCCGAGTGTACAGTCGTTTCCTTGTACACTTCGTAGGGCGCTTGTGTAGGGCGCACAGATTGAATTAGCATTCAGCCTAACCTTACTGCGAACACTTAGCTTGGGAGCTAGAGGAAAGGTCACTTGCGGTAAACGACGCGATGTATAGGCCGAGGAAAATGACACGAACACTGTTAATCTGGATAAATCAAATATTTATAAAAGAAAGATGTCAAAAACTTTCGTCACTTACCTGCCAGGCTTCTACACAAAGTCCCGCGGGTGAGCCTCAGCAGGGAAGCCGCCATTTTGACTCAATCAGCCAAAGAGTCGACTCTTCTTCTTCTTTGCTTTTTGTTCCCTATGTTGCTGAAGCGGTGCGGCGCGCCCTCAACAGGCGAAACGAGGAATGACATAAATAAAACTACAAATACAAAAACACACACACACTCACTCACACTTACAATCTTCACTTTACAGTTTCTCAGAAGCATTTCTCGAATCGTCCTTAATATTTGCAAACCAGTAAGTGCATTTCTCAAAACAATTTGTAAAAACGGCACAAAAACAATTGATTTCTTGCAGAAGCCTGTACTTTTCTCAAAATCCTTAGTTCATGTTTTAAGTATTTGTGTCATAGCCTTTAAAATATCAAGTCCTTTGTCATTGTTGACAAACAAGTTCATTAACATTTATTCTGTTTGGCTTCGATGAAGGTAGGTTTTTGTAGGTTTGCAAGAGACCGGACAGAATTCACGTCACAAAGTCAGTAGAAGTAAGACAGAGTACATGTGTGTGAATGAGAGGGAGGGCAGTGGAGGGATGCGGTTGCAGGGAGAAGAGGTGGAGAAGGTGGAGGAGTTCAGGTACCTGGGGTCAACAGTGCAAAGTAATGGAGAGTGTGCTAGAGAAGTGAAGAAAAGAGTGCAGGCAGGGTGGAGTGGGTGGAGAAGAGTGATAGCAGGAGTGATTTGTGATAGAAGAGTATCTGTGAGAGTGAAAGGGAAAGTTTATAGGACTGTGGTGAGACCTGAGATGTTGTATGGATTAGAGACAGTGGCATTGAGTAAAAGACAGGAGGTGGAGCTGGAGGTAGCAGAGCTGAAGATGTTGAGGATTTCGTTGGGGTATATCAGTAGGAGAATGCTGAGGATGGAGACACCGGGAAGGAGGAAAAGAGGAAGAAAAGGAGGAGGTTTATGGATGTGGTGAGGGAAGACATGCAGGTAGTTGGTGTGAAAGAGGCAGATACAGAGGACAGGGGGGTATGGAGACGGATGATCAGCTGTGGAGACCCCTAATGGGAGCAGCCGAAAGAAGAAAACAGACAATGGTACATAATCAATTAAATGAATGTACCAAAGCTTTTGCAATTTGTTCAAAGCAACAAGAAATAGATTTTATTACACACTGTGTGCACAAGTGATGACAGATTGTGAAGGCAGATTGCCAAAGCAACTGAGAAAAAAATCTGTAATATGCAAATTAGATGCGAAGCGTGGGACACAGCGAAACTTGGTTTAAAAGATTTAATTGTTTCGATATACAAGTACAAAAAAAAAAAACATGTACAGCCATCTTTCTTTTTTTGCATGTGAAAAAAGAAAGTCACAAATGAGCAGAAATGCACATAGTTTTATATTTAAAAAATGCAAAAAAAAAAAAAAACAAACCACCAGCTAAACCACAGGAAGACGGGTCTTTGTGTTATACATGGCGTGATTCTGGTCCACACACTTGTTGGTGATACTTGTCCAGCATGTCACGCTGTGCAGAGCGAATTAGGACGTGCGGCCGGATCTCTGCCAACATGGTACAGGCCTGTTCTGGGCTCCAGCAGTGGATCTACACAGAGAAAACAGACAATATGGAAATAATAAAGATAACAAACTATAAGGGCAAAAGAGACGATCCCGATCACACACCAGATTCCATACCCGATCCCAGGGCAGATCCCATAACTGATCCAAAGCCAGATCCCACACCCGATCCTACGCCAGATAGTATACCCTATCCCATACCCGATCCCATGCCAGATCCCATACCCAATCCTACGCCTGATACTACACCAGATCCCATACTCTATCCCATAACTGATCCCACGCCAGATCCTATACCCAATCATACACCTGATCTCCCACCTGATCCCACACCGGACCCTACGCCAGATACCATACCCTATCCTATACCCGATCCCAGGGAAGATTCCATACCTGCTCCCAGGGCAGATTCCATACCCAATCCTACGCCTGAAACCACACCAGATCCCATATTCTATCCCATAACCGATCCCACGTCAGATCCCATGCCTAATCCTACGCCTGATACCACACCAGATCCCATACTCTATCCCATAACCGATCCCACGCCAGATCCCATACCCGATCCTATGTTAGATCCCATACCCGATTCCACATGTTCAAACAGTTCAGTGTGGCTTTTGATGGTCAGGTACCAAACTTTCTCAAACCTAAACATGATTACTGTGACATGAGCATATTGTAGGAACACTGCTTACACACCCACACACACACACACTCAAACTCATTCACACCTAGCTGCAATATAGTAAACCCTCTCTACATACTGGAATGTACTTGTGGAATGGAGTGAATGAGGGGAGAGAAAATATGATGTCACATGATATCTGGTGCTCACAGTCCTAAAAAAATAAATCAGTTTTGTCCCTCATTACAACCGTCACTCATCCGTCCACATTCCTGTGTCTCACCCTGATGAGGTATGCGGCAGCCAGAGTGGCACTGCGAGAACGTCCAGCTTTGCAGTGGATGTAGACGCTGGTTCCCTGATCACGGTGTTTAAGAACGAACTCGACTCCACGGTGGATGTGTTCCAGGCTGGGAACTCCTGTCAGATCCACCGTGCTGAGCCGGATCTGTTCCACGCCTTCTGCTCGCCAATCCTACAGACCCCGAACAACTTTAATGTGACGAGGGAACCAGACCAAACCGTGACATCATAATATTATTTATATCATGTTTAATAATTATACTGTTATTATATCATCATATAACATCACAAGTCACACCAAAAACTACAAATCCTGCGAGTCGAGTCCTGTTTTCTGTGTGTGACGACAGAGAGGTTTCATAGAACCTGCAATTCTACATATATATTATTATATATTATAATAACACACATACACATAAATAAAAGATATAGAAGGTGGTATCAAAAAGTTCGGAGACTCGCTCTGTTTGCAAGAAAGTACTTTATCTACATTTACACACTATCAACTTTAAATTAGTCTCTATATATATATATACACACACATATACACACACACACACACCTGCCAATTATGTTTGTATGAGTTTTGAGGATATACTTTAGGCCATATGGTGTAAAATAAAAGAGAATCATTTCTTTCAGTTTCATTTATTTCAGTTTCTCATCTTCCTGTTTCTTAAAAACACATTGCCATGATTTATAAAAAGAAAATACAGTGTATACAGTCTATAGAGATGGGTTTTAGAGATGGGACACACACACACACACACACACACACACATACACACACACACACATACACACACACACACACACACACACACACACACACTCACCTCTAATGAATTGCAAAAATAATTTGTCTCATATTCTTCGTTCATCGTTACCACCCCTCGAACATTTTCCACTTCAACCAACTGCAAAAAAAATACAAAATTTGTAACATTCATGAAGCTGATTTAAAGAGAAAAATACATTTATAAACCTGATTCAAAGAGAAAAATACTTTTATAAACCTGATTTAAAGAGGAAAATTACATTTTAAAGCTGATTTGAAGAGAAAAATACATTTATAAAGCTGATTGTAACCAGAGAAAGTGTAAATAAAACATTGGGTTAGTAAGAAACAGCCCAATTCTGAGTGTGAAGGTTCAGGACACAGATGTACACTTGCAGTTCTTTGAGAAGTTTCTGCACCTCTGTAGTCATGGACTTGAAAGGCAGAGCTCCGAGGATGACAGTCTGGTCCACGCGATCAAACCACCGCCGAGACGAGACTTTCTCCAGCACCACGTTGTAAGCGAGTGTGGGATAAAACAAAACCCTGGCTAACAAACCCGACATTATAGCTCCTATTCGCCCCAATTACCTCCTGCCCTCATACAATACACATACCTGTCATTTCTCTAACGTGCGGTCACAGGACACTTCTTCAGCGAAAAGAAACCACCTGTATCGTGATGAGCTACTGCCCCCTACTGGACTGGAGGGAGGGAGACTACTAGGTGGATATATCATTAGATAGATAGATAGATAGATAGATAGATAGATAGATAGATAGATAGATAGATAGATAGATAGATAGATAGATAGATTTATATATAAAACTATGTATAGTGGACGTGTAAAAAAAAAAAAAATATATATATATATATATATATATATATATATATATATATATATATATATATATATATACATAATCTCCCTTATATTCATAATTCAGATTAGATGAAAGAATATGGTGTTTCTTGGTTAATCAATAAGTAGAAATTTGATTAAATTTTATTTATTTTTGTTTGTTTTTAAGAATCGTTTTATGTAGTATGCCCTTTTCTGTGTGTGCCGTTAGACTCAAGCTGCCATATTTTATCATAGATAGTATAAATGTAACATAAATAACTGATGCAATAAAAATGCTTGCAAGAACATCAGAGATGAAGCATTTATTGTGATTTATACTGCTTTAAAAAAAAACACACCAGTAAATAAACAAGTCCTTATATAAATAAACAGTTAAACGTGTTGAATTTGTTTGTGTTGCAACATCCCTATCATTCCTGCTGATTTATACACTCAGAGTTTATCCATCTCAAATGCATCCATGAAGATTTCCCTGTACTGTCCCTCACATGTCACTGACCCTCATGGGCCTTCTTTCAGTTTTATTGATTGTACTAAACACGTGACCAATAGGTCCATTCCAGTGTGTGTTTGTAGGGGGGGGATTATGTTGTCAATCCTCTTCCCGATATAACAGTTCCTAACAGGTTTCGATTCAGTTTAATAAAATATGTGTTTAATTAACAAAAAACAGAGCAATATCTTCAAATCTGTGTGCAAATCGTGGAATTGAAGTATTTTTTGGATCAAAGGCTCCACCCTGCTCCCCTATTTGAAGTATGAATGGTAAGTGCAGGAAAGGCGGCCATTTTACACTGTGTCCCTGCTAGTCAGTGGGCTGTCGGGGGGAAGACGCGCTGAAAAAATAAATTAGCTTAAACAAATTCCCACAAGTAAAAAAATATATAAATTTCCAGATATTTAAAAAAGGTGGACTTTAGTGGTAAGTGTGTGTATATATTACTTGTTTGGAGGGAAAAAGAGATTTAAAAAAATCGCTAATTAGCAAATTAGCTTGTTCTGAGTTTTAGCCGCTAACTTGTGTAGTCCTGATCGTGTAGCATGCTAACTCACTGTGCTAACTAACATACGTCACTGTGGTGGAATCGAGATGAGGGGGAGTTTATTTAATACATTTATACACGGATTCAATGTTAAAAGCTTTGAAATCGTAACCGTTTAATATTATTAAAATAACGATCCCGTGCACGAGCCTGCTCGCGAGACAATGATGACTTTGTGAGGAGAAGCTAACTAACTAGCCTTAACTAGCTTTAACTAGTATGGTGTTTGTTTTATTTATTTAGACTTGTTCTCCTTTTGTTTTCATCTCCGGGTTTGTATTTATTCATTATATAGCTATATTAAATTATAATCGCGCAGAGGAAACGAGTCAGATAGCTTCGATGCTAATCGCCACTTTTACCTCAGAGGCCCGTGTCTTGTGATGTTGCCGCCCGTGCGCGTGCTCACCGTCTCCGGTCTGAACTGTGAAGTGGCGGAAAAACGGTTTATGTATTAAAACCTGACGCGTGAATACATTTTATTGGGGTTCTGGACATCAATATTTTTGATACTGCGGCATTATTTAGACTTCTATCCAACCCTGAAGTGTTTACACACACACACACCATGTTGCTGTTTAACATTGTCTGAGAGAGAGTGAGGCCTTGTCCTGCTTTATTTATTCACTTTTGGATATAAAAGTGGCTTTAAAGATTGTAATCTATGTAGGAAAAGTCGTGGCGGTGCTCGTCTTAGTCCCCCCCAATCCAATCCAGGGCCTTCTCAGCAGGTTCAGACCTGGAAATATGGAGAAGAGCGTCACAGGAGCTGTGTGTGTGTGTGTGTGCGCGCAGATCATTCACACTGAATAATTCAAATTCATGGTCTGGGTATAATAACAATACATAGATTAATGTTACAACTGTGGAACAGCCTAATCTGACCATTTGTTCTTTACACAATGTGACGTGTGTGTGTGTGTGTGTGTGTGTGTGTGTGTGTGTGTGTAGGGGGAGGTTGAAGTTGAGGATCTCAAACATTTGAGAAGTTCTACAGGCCTGATTGGCAAGATGTATTTTGCAAACGTTGTGTAAATGCATGTATTTATTATTATTATTATTATTATTATTATTATTAGGATCTGTGGGTTCAGCTCTGTAAACATTTCAATAGGTTTAGGTTAATCACTCAAAATCATCAATCTGATAACTTGATCACTAAAAACTGAATAATAATGGACCACTTGGATTAATTTGGTATACCACGGCCGTGAAAAGCGTGGAAACACTGAGACTTTAACGGCTTTTAAAACACACATGTTCCTTTTGTTTATATGCAACAAACGTCCAAGTGCTGGAAGCGTTATTTAGAGAGCAAACAGTTGTCTGGATCGTTGTCTATTAAATCCATGAAATGGCCTGCAGAGTCATCGCACCTAAGTCTTATTGAACTGCTCTGGGAGGAACCGGGTCACAAGAAAGAAATCTCCAATTAGTATAGAACACCTTTGGCGAGTTTTACGAGAGGCACTGCGAAGGTTTTGAGCTGAACGTTTGGAGAAACGAACTGTCCAGATGCTTAGGGTTTTCTTCATGCTAATGGCGTATTATTTATTATTAAAATACTGTAGAACATTTGGTCAAAGGAAAAGTTAGAAACAAAAAAGGAACATGCATGCATGTCAATCTTTAAAACGTAGGTTGCTCGCTATAGGTTTCCACACATTTCACAGACACTGCAGAATGTAATGGTGTGTACGTGGTAAATAAAGGAACCCACTAATCTGCTTACTATCGTTAGTATACATGGGGCACGAGCTCTACTTCCTAGCGTTGAGCTTCTCTTCTACACGAGTGGACGTGTAAAGTGAGTAAATTTGAGTATGTTTAGTTTGAGGCAGATGGCAGGGAGAACACATTACTGCTGAACCTGTGTAACTCGATAAGCTGTCATCTATATTTACACTTAAAGAGCTCGAATGGTTTGTTTAAAGCTTCAAGTCGAGCACTTCTTCGCCTTTTTTCTGTTCTAATGAAATATTTAATAAACTCTGACGTGGTGCAGGAATTGCTGAACTGAATAACAGACATGGACCAAACATTTTTGGAGCACATGGGAAACTGGGAAGCGATGTTCAGTTAAAGATCATCTCAGACACTTGACTCCACTGTAACTTTTTGAGTGCACTGTAAAGCAAAAAGTGTTGGGACACCTGACTTTTATAGCCTCTTAGTACAAAGTTTGGATGCGGTAGCGTTCTATCTTCCCAGAACAACAGTGTTTTTATTTTGTGTTCCGAGTCCATAAACACTCTAAAGATTTTGAGGTGGATAAAGTGCGCACTGTAGTATTCCTAAATGGGTAACGAGACCAGCAGATGCAGTCTGTCACCATGTACAGGAACAGATTGGATATTTGAACGTTTCAGTGCAATGTTGTGCACTGATTGCTGCTGGGGCTGCACAATATATCCCAAATCTATGTATCATGGTACTCATACCGCAAGGCGTTATAAAGCTCAGGAGACTAAGTAAAAATCTGTAAACAGGAGGTTCCCTCTACTTGCACCAGTACTGTCTTTTTGCCAGTAGTAGCTTAAATAACCTCAAACCTGGGGTGCACTCGGCGTTCACATTCATCCCAAAGGTGTTCAATAAGGCTGAGGTCAGCGCTCTACAGCAGATCTTCCACACCAACCCATGTAAAACATACCTTCATGAAGCTGGCTTTTTGGTAACAGTTTGGGGAAAGAACCACATATAGCTGGAACAGCAAACACTGAAAGTATTAATTAGACTTTTCCAAATTCATTAAAATTCATGATTATTTGATACATCATGCAGCTGATTTTTGGCATTTTTAAATTAATCGGCATCAGTCGATTGTGCTGCAAATTATGCCGATTATTAGTAAGGCGCATCTGACAACAAACTGCGCATGTGAGTTTTGTGCTTGCTTGAAAGAACATAACTCTCATACCAGCAGGTGACAGTAGTCTGTTTTCGGCATCCAAACAGGGAAACCGGAAGAGCTAAAACTGTAAATATAAAAAGCAAGCAGTGTTCACACCACAAAAAATTGGCATCATATATCTGTCTTTGGCTGCCCTGATTTCTAAATATCACCAATGGCTAGAGAAAAACCCATATCGGTCGACCTCTGCTTGAAACATTTTGTTTGTTTCTATTCATCGACACAACCCAGGCAGGTTCTAGTTTCAAGGTTGATTTTATTAAACATTT
Source organism: Silurus meridionalis (assembly GCF_014805685.1). NCBI lineage: Eukaryota > Metazoa > Chordata > Actinopteri > Siluriformes > Siluridae > Silurus > Silurus meridionalis. The sequence continues at coordinate 1,953,485 of NC_060909.1, forward strand.
AAAATAATTTTTTTTTTTTATACAAATGCACAGGTCAGAGTTTTGGAAATATAAAGCTGCTTAGATATTGCATGTTGCAAACAGTCGTCTACAGAAAAATCTTTCATTTCGACTCATTAGAGAACAAATTAAGTGTGTTAACTGATTTTTTTTTTTTCTCCCCACACACTACCTTCTTTCTTTCCCCTGATTGGCTGCCAAGACTTTCAGTTTGGGTGTGACTACATTAAACCACATCTTAACTACCACACTACATAACATGAGTAACGCAAACGATTGTTGAATTGGTTTTTGTGGGCTTTGAATGGGCTCATTGTATTCCGGTCCCATGGTGTTGGCTGTGTGCCTGGTTGCATACAGGAATCGATCATATTAAGAATGTTGGTGTACCAGAGTTTTTTTTTTTTTTCTTTTCTCCTCCTTGCTGTTTTTGTGCTGTGAAACAACAAACCTCCCTGAAGCCAAGAACATGTGATCCATCTGTCTAACCACCTACTAAAAGATGTTTAAAAAAACAACTCCTAAAGCTTAAATTATATAACTAAATCACATTGTGTTTGTGCCACACGGGAATATTTTAAATACATGCAGATTCGTTTTTTTTATTATTCTTTATGTCCCCGTTCTTTTTTTTTTATTAGAAGCTCTTGGGGTTCCCTATAAGTTTCTATTGACTCTTGAGTCAACTGTATATTATTTGCCTCTGAGTTTGTGTGTTCCATACTGTTTTATTTTCTTCTCTTGACACATTTTTAATGTTTAATACTTTGAAAATGTAATTCCAGATTTGTAGGATTCAAGCAGGAAAAGATTCACGGATGTAAAAACAAACACAAAAAAAAACCCACATGGATTTTAAAAATGGGGTTGTGTTTGTTTAGGTTTTTTTGTTTTTGTTTTTTTGTTTATTTCAACTTTAAACTTGCATACTTTCATTTGCTTGAGAGTGGAGAAGGTCTGCTTATCTTGGCTATAGACCTGTTATTGGGTGCAGCAGAGAGATGTAATGTTCATGTAAACCCTGATATTGTGATGATGGATATCTGTTTACTAAGTTGTTTTTTTAATTTTTTTGCAGAAACGTTGAAATTCTATACAGGAAAGCGCCACTTTAAAGTAAGTGAGATTTGATATTTGTTAATGGTTCACATGCATATTATCACACAATCACACTACAAAACTTGTGTTCTGGGTTAATGATGTGTACATACAATATATTGTATTTAACTTTTCCAGACATTTGTGGTTCTTCCCAAAACTGATAGTTACCACTATATTAGAGCCACACTATTGTATAGACCTCATTGAAGGCGGTAGCATAAAAATTTCTCTTCACTTGAACTAGAAACCTGTTCCAGCATGACGATGCTCCTGTGCACAAAGCCAGCTAAGCAACATGTGCTCTTCGGGTTGGAGAGGGGATACATATCTTAAAAAATATATATATTTAGTTCCATTTTTTCCCTAAAGTGTTGAATGAGTTAGAGCAGGTCATGGCCTTCTGCAGGACATTCAAGTTCATGTCTTCATGGAGCTTGATTTGCGTTCAGTACGATTGTCAGGCTGCAATCTTGTTTCTTAGAGGATATTACTGTAAAAAGAAATTGAGAAGAAACACATATTGGCGTGATATTTTTTGGTCATTCTGGATATTTGTTTGAATAATTTGTTCGTGTAATGTTGTTTTCGGTCGTTAGTCAACGCCTCCTTTTAGCAGATTGATGGGAGTTTAAAAAAAAATATATATATAGGCTTCCATATTTTCAGGTTTTGTATTTGACTCCCAGTTGCCTGCAGGTTTTCTCCTGTGCCGCATGAAATAAACCTGCATGCAGCAAATCTGTTTAAAGGCAGGGAGACCTCCAAATTAATAGATGAGCCGTTTCCCTGGTTACATGTTAACCCTGCATGCATACACACACACACACACACACACACACACCGCTTATGTGTAGCTGCTTGTCTGTGGGTGGATTTTAGTCCTGCATGGTAACACCTCCATTATCTGGCACCGCAGGCGAGCTGTGTTCATCGACTTAGCGCAAGTCTGAATTTCGGCAGATCTTAGAGAGTTTGTACATATGTTTATTGAATGTTTGAGATGTGCACTGGTACACAATAAGATGATATATATTTATTATAGTGTGTGTGTTTTGGGTGGAATCGCGCACTGTTCAACTGTTGTTTTGTCTATTGAATCCGGTGTGACTTGTCAGAAGGGGAGCGGGTTGAAGGTGCTGGTTCGTAGGGTAAATTCGATCCCTTATTATTACCTGGACGGCAAAAGCTGCGTGATGTTTTAATCCGCCTCGACGAGCCGTTGAGGTAACCGTTGCTTTCTGGTATTCTCCGCCGTCGTGCCATGCAGTAACCGTTAGCGCGCTCTCCACTGTGCACCTGTAGAAATTCACAAGAACCTCCGGGGCTTGGAACAGATGTGAACGCCAACAGTCACGTGACGCTTTACTGTTTAGATACAGAAAATAGTTTCGGATAATATGCTGTGACTAATGAATGTACTTGAAGGCTATAAGGAGTAAAATAAGTAAGGAGCTTTATACAGCTAAAATAGGGTAAATGGTTAAATAGGATTGAAAAGTGTGATATAAAATAAAAAAAAATTTGATATGGAATAACAGTTGGCCATTTTAGTCTGATTTTGTTTTTACCACATGCACTCACACTCTTTGCTGCACCAGCCACTTTGGTAGTTCCTTCTAGAACTACCCTATGATGAAATTTGGATTGAAGCAAGGCTAATAAACATAAGACTAACAGAAAATAAGTAAATAAAAATAAGTGTAAGCATTTATTTGCTTGTTCCAGCTTGTTGTAGGTCAGAACAAACCTGCTGTAAGGAAATAGGTTTTATTTTTTATTTTTGGTGGGGTTTTTTAAACGCTGCTGACCATATGCTTCATTCTTTCCTCGTGCTATAGCCACCACCCCCACCCGCCCGCGTGCCCAACCTTTCATAGTCAAGCCATGAATAACACACACACACACACACACCATGCAGCTGTCTTTGAACCATTAGACCACTGTGGTGTTTGAGTAAAGAAACACACCAACAAAATGTCATTTTCATTACAGGTTTATAAATTATTCATTCGAAATCGTCACCAGTAAATGTAACAATAAACCACTTATACACTTCAACCTTCAAAATCCGTCCAGAATGACTTGCATATAAAAAATTTTAGCGTGTGTCAATCTCTGTTTTTCTATTTTACCTACAATGCCGTTGGACAACACGCTAATTAGAGGTCACCCTACTGCTGGTCATTACTCTCAGCTTTAACACATCACCCACACTGTGGTTTAAATTAGAGGTCGGTCAATATGGGTTTTTCTCTGGCCGATGTTTTAGAAATCAGGGCAGCCGATATGATGCCAATTTTTTTTTGGCCCATATGTTTGGCTGCTGCTGTTTTTTTTTTTTCCTTTATTTCATATAATATAAGTTAATAAGAAATTATAAAGAAGATTGCTTAAACATTTATTGAACAGATCACAGGCCTTTTCAGTCAGGGCACTTGTTACTAGGTTTTGGTTCCCATGCCCACCTGTAGCCTAAAATACAGCTAGTTAAAGGCTGTTCTGTTACTCTCATTTTCTCTCCAAATGTTACTCTCTTGCTTTAGTTTTTGTCCACACTGTTGGCACTAGGTCGATTCTGCATGTCGAATCAGCAGCATGATCGGCTATTTAGCTTCGAGAACAAGTGCACTTGTCTTTGCATATTAGCAGACATGATTGAAAAAGCTACACGGATCCGTTAGTAATGAACGTGACAGGTGTCAACACTGCTTGCTTAGAGTGCCAAATACACTCTACTGCCACCCGCTGGTACGAGAGAGTTATGTTCTCTTATGCAAGTGCAGAATGTACAGGCACGGTTTGGTGCGTCAGATGCGCCTGCTTAATAATCTGCACGTTAGTAACGTTAAGAGAAACACCTCCACACACCTGCACGCAAGTCAGATGACTTTGTCAGGGTAAATATCATGGTTTTATTTTATTTTAATGTACTCAAAACATGACATTTACTGTGACAAAGTCACCTGATTAGCTTGCAGGTGTGTGGAGGTGTTTTTCTTTTAACGTTACTAACTTGTGAGAACTTCACCAACCTACACCAGGCTTCATCTGCTGCGTGTGTTTTCTGTCTGGAACCGAGACAGCTAATCATCTTTTCTTCCACATTAATAATGAAGCTGTTGGACTTAACTGCTGGTGTTGTTTCTCTTTTTTTTTTTTTTTTTCTTCTTCTTCTTCTCCCCAGTTTGTCATCTTGCACTTTTAGCCATTGATCAAAATCACCATACAAGTTCCACCACATGCAAAATTGTTCCATGTAGCTCTGTTAGGTCATCAGGAAACGTGTACAAAAACTGACTTATGAAAGAAAACTACCTGTGTGTTTAACACTGCATTTAAGGCTCTGGTTTACTAATCCGAAACTGCCACTGTTGGGCCTTTGAGTAAAGTTCTTAACCCTCTTTGTTCCAAGCTGACCCCATGCTCTGACCCTAACTTCCACACAAGAGATATGCAATGAAAATTGTCAATGTGCTTGAGATATATGTGACGAAGAACTTCCAGCAAATCACAGTCAAGTACTCGCACTGACCAGGGTGTAATACATTATTAAATTATTGCATCCTGTAGTTTCTTTAACCATGGTCCAGTGATTTCTAACACCCAGTCATATGACCCCCAACAAGCCAGTCACATCACTGGAAAAGCACATTGATGGTGCCAGAACACGATTGTGCCCCCGAGGGTTTCATCCACGTAGGGATTACCAGCGTGTTACCGGTCTCCATTCATGTTCACCGATCAGCCATTTTTATCAGCGTCAATCTGACACTCTGTTTACCTGACGCTGCACTCTGTTCTGCTTGGCTAGGAGAAAAGCTCACAAAAAAGTCCCCAACCATCAGCACTTTCATTGTGGGATCAGGGGAGTGGTTTGTCCGGCCCTGGCCCAATTAGGGGACCCTGCCCTGTTAGCTGCTAAAGCCTGTGTTGATCACAAAGTGCTGTCTTTTTTGCCCTGTGTTGGTCTGAGTTTGTCGTCTTCAGGTTGTTCTATGTGGTTTGTTTTTCCTCGGAGTCCGAATCGAATGTACTGAAGTCAGCGTATCGTCTTCTCTCACAGTTACTCCGTTTCCAAACACTGAATCTCGAAAGCTTTCGTTCAGGCGGCCTTTTCTTTCCTGGCGTTGTCATTTTTACATGACTGGAAAGCCGCCCTCTGTGGATACCGTTTTTGCTTTTTTTATTTATTTATTTTTTTCTTTGTACCTGAACTTAAAGTTCATCTGTTGTTTTGCATCGTGGCTTTGTGGAGAAACAGCTGTGGATTTGTGTTTAAGAAAATGTCTTCGTTTAACCTGGACTTTCTGCCAGAGATGATGGTGGACCATTGCAGTCTGAACCCGAGTTCATTGTGAGTACGGATATTTGTTAAATATTTGTTTGTGGTAAGTTTTGTTGAATCTTATTTTTCTCCTGTAATCCTAGCAAACCGCATCCTCCAAATATTTTTCTGTTTTCTTTCTTTTTAAAAACATTTCAGAAAGCATTACAATACACTCAATACAGTCCCTCAGTCTTCAAGAAATAACTGGAAACTAATTTTTTCCATGAGCAACTAACTGCCTTTCATCAATGATCTCTTTCTGTCCTAGCTTTTATTGTATTGAATGATAAATGAAACCTTGTATAATCAGCACTGCAAGTTGCTTTGGACAAAAGCGTCTGCCGAATAAATAAACGTAAAAATATATATGTACAGAGAACTTTCTTTGTCATGTCAGGTCTATCTAGTCTTTCTTGATATTTGATGCTGTAGAGCGCTGACCTCAACCCTATTGATCTCCTTTGGGATGAATGAACACTGACTGCACCCCTGGCCTTCTCACCTCCCCTACATCAGTACCTGACTTTACTAAACCTCTTGTGGCTGAATGAGCACAAATATCCACAAAATCTAGTGGAACGTCTTCCCAGACGTGTGAAGCGTATAAGAATAGCAAAGGGGACTAAACGTGGAATGAAAACTTTTGTCCATATAGTGTACGTCTTTAAGATTTCAAAGTGGCAATTTAAGGAGCCGCCTGAGCTGCTCATGAAGCCTCAGAGAACGTGTGGAGGAGTGAAGATGAAGTTAGCTGATTTATTAGGGTATAAGAACAAAAACTGTGTATAAAGTAGTGTTGTTAAAATCAGGTGCTTGTGGTATTCAATTGTTTAATCACGGTGTGTGTCAAAGTGTCCCACATTTTGTGTGGCAGCAGTGTTTAAGTGAGAGATAATTTCGCAAGGGTTGATTTTCATGTCATTTTGTACACCAAATGATTATTTTCGTTATCTAGTTATCGAAGACGTTACAACCCACAGACCTGTTGCTTATTCTGTTTTTTGTTTTCCTCACCATACTGTGTAATGTGTGTGTGTTTGAGAGAATCCAAGCTGGTGATCATGCTCTTTCTTCATTTCCTAGTGTTATTTGTTGTCTTAAAATGCAGCATGTCTCAGTTGTTTGAGTACACAAGTTTTGTGCAATTGACAAAGACAAGGATAGAAATGGAGCTGCAACTAATGATTATTTTGATAATGATATAATCAGATTTTTTTGTTCTTGTTTTTTCCCCTGATTAATCAGATAAAAGAAAACTAAAATTTTTAAAATGTTTAGCTTATTATAACTATATAAAATCCAGGGTATAATATATTTATGTATAAAAGTGTACTTTAAAAAATGCAAAAGCCACATATTAAGTTTAACTATCATTAATTCTGACATTTGATATAATTATAGTGGCTGCATGGGGGATTTCTCTTTCCGTTTCTTTCTGTTAAGAAAAAATAAAAAAATTTGAGTATACATGGTAAAGCAAATTGTATTTTTAAGGATAATTGCAGATGGCAAGTTGTTTTGACAATTTTTGTTTAAAAAATTGACTTTGTTCAGTTGTGAAAATACAAGCATCTAGAATATATAATTACATATTGTATAATAGTTATAAAATGTTATATACATAAGTTATACAAGCATTTGAACTTATAGTAAATCTGCAGTAAATCATGTTTGATAACAAGTTAACTGTTGTAGTAGACAAATGCTAAAAAAAAGAGAATGAAATGGAGAAACGCAGCAAGCTAACAGGCTTGATAATAAAGATAAATGAAAAGGAGAAAATATGCATTGGTGTAGGAATGAATTTTAAAAAAACAAAAAAAAACAAAGCTTTCCCTACTTTCTTGCAGTTTTGAGGCCACCTCTGCTTCATCTTTTTTGTTCTGTCTGCTTTGGAGTTGATTGTTCGAGTTCTCTCCAGGGATTGGAGGCTTTGTTAAATATATGCGATTCTATTGGTTGTAGGCCATATTCATTTTCAACATGTAAAGATATTCTGGCACTTCAGAGGGGGGTGACTCTTCCCGATTAGCAGAAGAAAACTTTGGATTTGACGAAGCTGCAATTGTGAGAAATTCAGGATCTATTTGAATTTTATGTGGTGGAAACAGGCTTTCATATGAATCTTCCCCTTGCTGTTTTCCCCTATTACTCCATTTTTCATTTTGCAGCGTTAGTGGCAAGCGCAGTGCTTTGTGTGTTTAGTTAAATGGATTTGTCTCGAATAATTTTTCTAATTTTTCACATTAATCGAGGAATCGTTACAGCCCTACTTTTCATAACGTACAGGTTGCCGTCTTCTTTGTTGCGTTTAATAAAAAATGCTCCTATTGCTTTGGATGACTCGGATGCACACTTTTTTCTGCTGTTGACTTTGTACTCTCCATGTTATCTTGCCCATCACGCTAACCTGTAACTTGAGCAGCCCAAATAGACATTTGTTGACGATGAATTTCTTTATTGATTATCAATTTGATCGATTAGTTGTTGCAGCCCTGCTTATTAACACACTTTTGTACTAGTTTAATAGTATCTCTATTCTGAGTATTTATACAGTTGTTTTTCTCATTTACACAATGTGTGCTGAATTATCAGACATTGGAGGGTGTTGGTTTTCTTTTGGATTGGAAATCTCATGATTTGGTGTTTTTGTTTTCTGGTTATTTGTTATTTCAGTTATAATGAATTTCTCCTTGAGCAGATAAACACGCTGTTCTTTGTAGATAAGGGTGTACCAGACCATATCTGTCCTTGTCTGAGTGTAAGGAGACCAGGCCTGCTGCTAATGGAAGTTTCTACTTGATGACAATACCTTATCAAATAGAGATTCACTACAGACCCTTGTTTAAATGGCTCGTTTTACCTTATGTGGATTTTCTACCAGATGTGTACTGGTAACTCCCTCTGAGGAAACTTGTCTGTCGAGCCCTGTACAGATTATGTCCTGTCTGTGGTACATACACCTAGTGGAGTGGCATCTCTACCTGTAATTGCAACTCAGCAGTCCAATACACTCCTGAATGGTACAGTCCAGAGTATGTGGTTAATCATTCCCTTTAGTTAGAGGCTATTTTGCTAACGGTGTGTATTTGCTGTACGTGGTGCTTCGTCCAGTTGTGTCTCAATTTTTATTTATCTTTGGCGTAAATGTTTTGAAAATCCCAGAAGGTCAGGCAAGTTTTTCCGAAAAAAAACTCAAACCAACCCATCTGGTAACAACCCTGTTGTGCTAATTAGGGCTGAAATGACTCGAGTAACTCCAGTAAATCGAATACAGAAATGAACCGTTTAGTTAATTTAATTACACACAGTGCACCATGTTTCTCCAAGGAACATAATTACTGACACATCACTCGCTAAACTCTGGAGCGCTCTGAACAGGTAAACGTTATAGAAACCTGTTTCCGCCACACAAAAATAACAGTTTGCCTAATTGCATTGTTTTTCTCGCAATCCTGACTTTATTTCTCCCAGTTCTGAGTTTATTTCTCGCAATTAGGTTTTTTTTTTTTTTGTTTTTGTTTTTTTTTAAGCAAACTGCCAGAAAGTTTTACACACTGAAAATGAAATACGCTACAATCAGTAAAATCGCATGGTATTAAACAAAGCCTCTGATCACTGGAGAGAACTCTAACAATCCACTCTGGAGGAGACGGAACAAGACAGATAAAGCAGAGGAGCCTCATTCCTACACCAACAGCTTCAAACTTGAGGCAGACTACATGGATGCACCAGAAATGTTGGATGTTTATAGAAATAAAGAATAAAGTCGCACTTGCGAGAAAAAAGTTAGAATTGTTAGGAGGAAAAAACTCGGAATTGCAATAAATAAAGTCGCAATTGCAAAGATAAAACTGGAAATTGCATGGAATAAAGTCGGTATTAGGCAAACTTTTTTAATGTGGCAGAAATGGGCGTTCATACAACACTAAAGTGCTGCAAAATGAAAAATGGAGGAACGGGGAGAAAACAACAAGGGGTGCACACTGTACTGTGCATTTACCCTTTAAAAAGTCATTTACAATTAATGTATAATTTATTAGATTTTTTTTTCTTTTTGTATTTGCATTTTGGTTTAATATGCCAATTAAATGGGTTTAGTTCATCAGATATTTTTTTTCTAAAAAAAGGAAACAAATTACTTGTTAATTAAGGGACCCATCTTATTGTCTCTTGTATGTTTATTATTGCTCTTTAATGAAGAAAAAAGTACTAGTTATCTGAATAATTGTAAATGTTAGAATACTTAATTAACAAAATCATCGATAGCTGCACCTCTAGTGCTAATACAAGATGCGTTTTTCCACCTAATAATGTTATTATACATTTCTTAATTTCAGAAACAAGAAGATGAATGGGACACTGGACCATCCAGACCAGCCCGACATTGACTCTATAAAAATGTTTGTGGGTCAGATCCCTCGTTCCTGGTCAGAAGAGCAGCTGCGGGAGCTCTTCGAGCCTTACGGTGCGGTCTATGAAATCAACATACTCCGAGACAGGAGTCAGAATCCCCCACAAAGCAAAGGTCTGGGACACAAACTACACAAATTATCTATAGGACTATGCTTTGTGATGCATATGTTAGATCATGTATCTGATCACACCAGCGCTATCTAAAAACAAAATGTTTTGGTGTTGATGTTTGATAGAACATCTGATTAATGACTTTGTTTCACTACTTTTTCTTCTCACCTGATTTGCAGGTTGTTGTTTCATCACATATTACACACGCAAATCAGCACTAGAAGCACAAAATGCCCTTCACAATATGAAAATTCTTCCAGGGGTGAGTATGGTCTGAGTGGATCATGACTGTTTTAAGATGTATACTATATGAACAAAAGTATTGGGACAAAATCTAGTGTTACACCTTCCCAGAAGAGTGGTGGTTATTGTAACAGGAAATGACTAAATATGAAATGGGATGTTTATAAAAAAAAAAGAATAAAATAAAAGAAGCACATTTCAACCTTATGGTTGGGTGTCCACAAACTTTTGGCCATATTATCTAGGTGTTGTATGTGTTGGTGTTTAAAGATTGAATGTCTGATGTGTTCATTCTGTCATGTGCCAGATGCATCATCCCATTCAGATGAAGCCAGCAGACAGTGAGAAGAACAACTGTAAGTATCATATGGGATTCTTGGTTTTAGGGGGTAATGAGAGGGTTTGGATTCTAACAACTAGGCCCAAAACGATATTAAACGCAGTTTCTCTCTCTCTTTTTTTCCCCCTCCTCTCTTTTTCCTCTCTCTCTCTCTCTCTGAGAAGTTGTCAAATCATTTTCACAGTGTGTGTCTCTCACTCTCTCTTTCATTGTGGTTGTCATATGACCACAAATTCTAGTCAGTAAGGTCAGGGGTCTTTCCTCCTCATAAGCAAACCTGTGGTGTTTCTCTGTCTGTCTCAGCGGTAGAAGACCGAAAGCTGTTTATCGGGATGATCTCTAAGAAATGCAACGAGAACGACATTCGGCTCATGTTCTCGCCCTACGGCCAGATCGAGGAGTGTCGCATTCTCAGAGGACCGGATGGACTGAGCCGCGGTGAGACGTCCTCGAATTCTGACTGCATCATGGCTATGCATTTCTAAAAATTGCTTTGAAAAATCCACAATTCTGTGAAAGTCAGAGTTAAAATAACTAGCAAGGCATGAATATTTTCAGACGGTGTCTGTTGGGACAGAGTTGTTATTTTCCTTTATTTTAATGAAAGAAGTGAATGTATTAGAATGATCTAAGTTTAATTTCCTGAAATGCTGTGTGGTTAAAAAAAAAAAAAAAATTCCAGGTTCACTAATTTACGTTGTTTTTTTTTTTTTTAACTTGTCTGTCACCTGTTGAGAGTTTTATTGATTGCATTATTTAAACCTCCTAAGTTTCATTGCTTTTATGGAATCTCAGAAAAGGCAAAAATCAGTATCTGTACAAACCTGCCTTTCTTTTTTCCACCTAGGTTGTGCCTTCATCACATTCACAGCCAGACAGATGGCACAGTCTGCCATTAAATCCATGCACCAATCACAGACCATGGAGGTACTGCAGTCTAACATATGATGTTCTTTGATCGTCTTGTCCGTCTCCGATTTCCTTTTTCCTCTTTTTCACTACAGTTTACGCTACTCTGTGTTAGTGTTAGAGGTATACAAGTGATGATCCAGGTCTGGGTGAACCGGATTTTAATGTATGATGTCGAGGTGAAGAGCATTTAAATAGGCCTTACACCTAGCAGTGGATTATCACCTTAAATCATGATCACAAGTTCAAATGTGATGTTTGCAGAGCAAAACTCATTTTATCATTTACTAAAAATGAAGCTGTTGGAGTTAATTCCTGGTGCTTTTATTTTTATTTATTTATTTTTTCCCTTTCCAGTCTGTATTAACCATATTAGTTCCACCACATGCAAAACTCCCCAAGAAGCTCAGTGAGGTCATTCAGAAATGTGTACAATCACTGTCTCACTTTGTACAGAACTGGAACTGAATGTTACCATGGTTACAGGTGTTAAAAAGCAGCCTATTAGTTTAGATTCAACTGACAAATGCAAACTTTGTGTGTTCACCTGAACTCCTTCCAGCCAATCACAATCCACTATTCACACTGACCATGGCATAAGTGTGTGCGTGTATATACACATGTTTATTTGAACTGATTGATTATATGATTATGATTATATTTTTTTTTGACTGTGTATGTGGATGATCAGGGTTGTTCATCCCCGATCGTGGTGAAGTTTGCAGACACACAGAAGGATAAGGAACAGAAGCGCATGGCCCAGCAGCTGCAACAGCAGATGCAGCAACTTAATGCTGCCTCCATGTGGGGAAATTTAACTGGCCTCAACTCGCTAGGCCCACAGTACCTCGCAGTGAGTACAACTAAGTGCTGCACACACTCACTTGGTTGAAGCCTGGTTTAAACTCCTTGTAAAGGCTTTGTGTAAGGACCTTATCATTGGTGGCTTTTCTAATACTTGAGCGAAACATGAAGTTGTAGCTCCTATTCCATTTCATTCCAGAAATGAAACAGCAGCTTCAATAGTGCTGAGCATCACATCTTTCTACTACTGCTTGGCACACAGGATATTGTTCTGATTTCACCCAGAGAACTAATAGATAATAATAGAATAATAATAGAACTAGGGTCAAATACAGTTGTAGATCTTGCTGATTTACTCCTACCGATCCCATTATTTAAATTTTTTTTAAAGGAACACCTACGCACCTAGTCATTCATGCAGTTATGTATTTGTTAAATCACGTGGCAGCAGTGCAATGCGTAGACAGATTGTGAAGATTACAAAAGCTATCAGAATGAGGTGAAAAATGTGATCACATGTATTTTCACTGTAACACTATAAATGAGCAAATATAAGCTTTGGAGTATAAACCAGGCTTAATATTTTATTTTTGGATACAAGTTTAGGCACCTTCTGTAGCATTGCATGGGTTGAAATGGGCACACGGCTTAGTATAAACCTACTGCAACAATCGACATGTTGCAGTATAGAGTAGAGCATGCGATTTCCTTCTGAAACACTTACAGGGTGTGCCTACCTATGATTCAATTAAATAAAGAATTTAAATGGTTTAATCGATTTGTTGTGCTGTAATCGAGTTGCACCTGGGCGACAGATCTATGTTTTGGCCTTTGGAACTCTATTTTGATCAGTCTAACAATTTTAGGGTGCCTACTGGATATTTGATTGGCAAAATTTGATTGGTGTTTCTTCATCCTCAAAGGCCGACATAGATGTGGAGCTCTTCTTTTTGTGAATGTGTTAGTGCTGCTCCATGGGTGTGCTGTGAAAATTCTTTTCTTTCCTTTATTTTCTTTTTATTTCTCTCCTATTACTCCTTTTTTATTTATTTATTTTACCCAATTTGTTCATTCATTCAATCTATCCTCATCCCACTCTCCCCTCTTCCGGTCAGGGTACAAATCAGGGTGTCGTCTATGTTAAAGGGTTGTCTTAAGTGCCACATAGTCCTGCTTGAAGTAGCGTCCGTGAGAGAAATGTCTGATTAAGATAAAAACAAATAAAACCTATATACTATGTGGACAAAAGTATTGAGATACTTAAATTCCTCCAGCCACGTGTGGAATTTCATTTTAATCCCCAAACTATAGCCACAGAATCAGAGGCACACAATTGTATAGAATGTCTCTGGATTAAGTAGCATGAATTTTCCGTTGTTTGAAGACAATAACAATGCCTCTGTGCACAAAGCCAGCTCCATGAAGATACATGGATTGGTGTGGAAAATCTCCTTCTATAGAGCTCCAACCATATTTTACATTTAAAATGGAATGGAAAGGCTTTACTTCTGTTTGGAGACATTTAAACATAGTGACTGATTATTGAGTTCTTTAATAAATGATTTCACCTAGTTTCTACTTGAGTGCCTGCATGTCTGTGGATGAGAGGGCAGTGTACACCTGGTGCTCAAACTTTAAAATATGTTGTGAGGGTTTAAAAAAAAAAAAATTATCACTACTACTTACTTCCTCGTTCTAAACCATTCATATGGTTATTTTTAGAGGAGAGGACCCTTTCACTACAGGCTTTGCATGGCTTGTGATATTATTATTATTATTATTATTATTATTATTATTATTATTATTATAGATAGATAGATACAACTTTATTGTCATTGCATTGTACAGGTACACAGCAACGAAATGCAGTTTGGCATCTACCAGAAGTGCAAAATGTAGCAGTCGTGCAAAAGTGCAGATAAACATCTAGCATATTTACAGTGCGGATAACTATCTGGCATATTTACAGCAGTGGTATATATATGAAGTATATACAGTGAATAAATATAAAGGCTATTTCAGTGCAGAGATGTGTGGACATTCAGAAGTACAGTGAATAAATATAAAGGTGTACAGTAATTAAGAAAAATGTAAAAGGTTACAGATCACAAGATTATGGCATTAAGGAGTAGCAAGCTGAATAAACAGTCTACTATATATAAAAAATATATATATATAAATATATACACATACATTATATACACAGATTAATGTGAAATGTTGGGCAGAATGTACAGTAATGATTATATAGTGTAATATACAGAGGAACTTATCAAATCTGCTGCTTTGCAGAGTTTACACTCAGATTAGCTGATTATATTGGGCACCAAAAAAAACCAACTACTTTTTCTTAGCACAATTTGGATATTTAAATGTTCATGGCTGGTTTTGAATTTAAGTAATAATAGACCCAAATATGCTGCGAATGACGCACTGCATTTACATTTTATTCCAATAATCATATAGGCTTCCAGTTTGCTTATGCTTCGGTTTTCTCGCTTCAGTGTTTGCTGCAGCTAATTAATACACAGCACGCTGTTTTTAAGGAGTGTGCCAATCAGTTGCGTGCTTTTTTTATGCACTAATCATAGCCGCGTGTTTGTGTGTGTGATTTCAGACGTGGATATGCGAACATTCTTTAATACGCAAGTATAAACCAATAGTATATTTATGCACTGGGATTTGATCTAGTTTTCAGACTCCGTACAGAGAAATCTCATTTTGTTGCATCGTCGCTTATTTTGTAACTTTGTCATGATTCAACCCCTCCCCCCTTCCCCAATTGCTTTATAAATTAAATTTTTTTTTTTTTTCCCTTTTTCTGACTTTATCCCTCGATCTCTCTCTTTACCTCGTTCCTCTTCTCACAGTCCTGGAAGCAGTCCTGACTCTCTGTGTTCTCTGTTTTGGTGTAATGTCTAGCTTTATTTGCAGCTCCTGCAGCAATCCACATCCTCGGGGAACGCTCTCAACAATCTCCACCCCATGTCAGGTGAGATCAGTGCTCGCTCTCTCTCTCTCTCTCTCTCTCTCTCTCTCTCTCTCTCTCTTTCTGTGTGTGTGTGTGTGTTAAAGCATAGAAGTCTTTATGGTCCAAATCTTTTTTTTTTTTTTTTTTTTTTGTATTAATTTCTATGCTTGTGTGCACAGGTCTGAATGCCATGCAGAATCTGGCTGCATTGGCAGCAGCAGCGAGTGCCACTCAGGCAACTCCGAGTGGCAGCAGTGCACTGACCACGTCCAGCTCGCCGCTCAGTGCGCTTACTAGCTCAGGTACTGCCTCCGGACAACAGACGCTTTCTGCCTGGGATAGCTGCAAGGGTTCGTTCTGCTTTTTAATCTCTCTTACCCAACAATGCCAGCTGCTCCTCAGTAGCCAGTGCTGTACAGTAATATTTCCGCTAACTTCTATGTATGTGATCTCTGCATTAACCCTACTGCTCTTTCCATTTTTCCTCTTAAAGCATTCCAGTGTATTCAGCGAGCTGCTTTTATGAGGAGAAATGCAATATTCGATTGATGTTAATTTTCCTTTCTGATTTCTAAACCTTTTTTTTTTTTTTTTGTCATTTAATCACCATAACCTTAAAACCACCTGCCTCATAGGTGTAGCTCATTCTTGTGTTTCCAAAACAGTTGAGTCCCGCACGCCACAAAACTCTAAAGGTGTGTGTGGTTATCTGGCACCGAGACATTAGCAGCACATCCTTAAAGACCTATTAGTGGTGAGGTAAACCCTCCACGGATCGAACTTGTTTGTCCAGCACATTCCACAGAAGCTGGATCTAATTAACGGCTGGCAAGTTTGGAGATTGAGTCAATCTGTGTGTTGCAGTTGGAATGTGCAGAGAGATTTATCCTGCTGAAAGATGACACTTGTCATTAGTTTCCCAGAACAACAATTCATCGTCTAGACTTTTTTCCCCTGGTGTCAAAGTTACTCTTTTTGTACTCCAATACATCTTGCTGTCTAATGCGTCCCATTTCTTTCCTTTTTTTGCTGTTTTTTTTAGTAGTACTTTGATTATATTTTAATTGTTTCCCTTTACTGCTCTCTGCACACAGCAGGTTCCTCTCCCAGTTCAAGTACTAATTCTTCTGTGAATCCCATGGCTTCTCTGGGTGCACTACAGTCTCTGGCTGCAGGTGCCGGTGCTGGTCTCAACATGAGTTCACTAGCAGGTAAGAAATTATTCTTATTTATTAATTATTCTGGTCTGTGACCGAAACTGGACATGGTGGTGATCACTTGTTAAATCATTTGGCATTCTAAAGATTTGAGACTTGTTGGAGAAGATAACATTTGTAACAAATATTTCTGTAGGCATGGCTGCGTTAAACGGTGGCCTGGGCAACGGAGGTCTATCTAATGGTTCTGGCAGCACTATGGATGCCTTGACACAGGCAGCTTACTCTGGGATCCAGCAGTACGCAGCCGCAGCCTTGCCCAGTCTTTATAACCAGAGCCTACTTTCTCAGCAGAGCATCAGTGCTGCTGGCAGTCAAAAAGAAGGTCAGTGTCAGGAGTAGCACATCTATGCAATTCAGTGTCCTTTAACTGTTTGAGCATTTTGCAGATGGGTCCAAACACTGGTTATACATTTGATCAGTAGAGTATGCTGCCATTTTTTTTTTATTCTTGGCCACAGATGGCTGTTGCAATATGTAATTTTCAGGACCAACACACTTTAATGTACATTTATTATTTTGTAGAAATCCTTATCCAGAGCGATAAGCATTAAGGGCCTTGCTCAAGGGCCCAACAGTTGCAGCTGGGTGGAGTACATGTCACTGTTGCATAGTATTTAATTGTAAGACTTTTGTAATACTGAGCAATTGTGTGTGAATCTTGAAACAAATCTAAAAACACTTAATACTGAGAGCAGAGAGCATGTTGGATTGCAACTTTCATGATTCTAAAGCTTGAAGCCAGAAAAGCAAAGAGACAAAAGCAAACTAGGGGTATAAGGGTACACGGAATTCTTGGTTCGGTACGTTTTTAAGTCACAGTTCGGTACAGTTAGGGGGAAGAAATGCCAAACACCAAGTTTCTTGTTATTTTATATTAATGCAGTTTTATATTATTAACATTTGTAAATATCAATGGTTTACGGTTTTAAATAAAATGCCTGCTTGGTTAAATAATATATAAAATATTTTATTAAAAAAAAAAAAAAAAAACCTATAGAATAAATTTAATTAATGCAGTACAATTTTATTATATTGATTAAAATTAAATAAATTGTAAAAATGTAAGTTTACATTTGAGACCCCATTTGAGTAACGTGTGCGCACACGCATGCATATGTTTTACATTCAATATTTAAGTTTTAAGTTTATTAATAATAATAATAATAATAAATGTGCTTAAAGTGCAAGACGGAGACTAAACAAACTTGCCACATAATACATTTGTAAAGGAACTCAGATTTGAATCTTTCTGTATCTTTTCTCGTTTTAGGATTATATATTATATATTCAGCAATTTTTTACTAATATTTTCACTAGCCACTATTTATGCTTTTCTTACCAAGCTCTGTATTTTCTTCATAGGTCCAGAAGGTGCAAATCTTTTCATTTATCACTTGCCACAGGAGTTTGGTGACCAGGACTTGCTTCAGATGTTCATGCCTTTTGGCAGCGTTATCTCTGCCAAGGTGTTCATAGACAAACAGACTAACCTCAGCAAATGTTTTGGTAAGCAGTTCATTATTAACTATATATGCCAATGTTCTTTTTAAAATTAATTCAGTAACTTTATTATATTGTCCAAATACTGTTCACTCTGTAGATAAAAGGTGTTGATTCTTGATTGGTCGATCGTGTGGGATTCTGTCATTTCAGACAAATTTATCAACTAATGAGCCTCTCAGGAATTGTTTTTCTGTTGCATGCATGATATTTAATGCAACAGCTCTGTACAGAGAATAGTCAAGACTTTCTGAGATTTCTGGTCTGAGGGTTTTTTTTTTTTTTCCCTTAATCAATTAATTGTTTATTTATTTGTCTCATGACTGCTGTGCAGAGCAACTCGGACCAGAACACTCTGGAATTAAAATGATAATTTCCTGTACAGTGTCTCTTGCTTTTTGCACATTACAATAGCATGAATGCAGCATATGCCTGTGTCAACGAAAAACCAAACTCAGCTGAGTGGTGATTATATCGCCTTATTTTTCATCATTTTTTCTTTGCTAGCATTCATACCTTTTTGAATACGGTCAGAAGTTTGCGTCTGTGGACCTCAGGGAAATCTGGCTACTGAAAATGTAACATTTTAAATTATATTCTGCTTAAATGAATGAAACGAGAGTCAGAAAATGGTCCGATCTCATCAAAGGTGCATGTTTAAACTCCTATTGTCACCATAAGCACAAAGATAACATCCAGAATAATTCTTGAATATTACATTCGAGCTTCAGGATTGGATACAGGATTTTACACACCTTTTGTTTGAGGAGCAGGGAAAAAGTAGAACTGGATTTTTGTTTGATTCTCTTAATTTTGTTTGCATTTTCAAATCATAACTTTTTTTATTTTTGTAGCTAATACAACATTCCAGACTTTCAGGATTTTCCAGGATGCACACACAACTTAAGAACCGAACCAAAAGTCCGGAGAATTTGTTTCCGCTGATTATTGATAGTTAATGCTGATCAATGATCTCTCACCACTATCTTTTAATGTATTTATTTACGTTTGTTTATTCGCAGGCTTTGTGAGTTACGACAATCCCGTTTCATCCCAGGCGGCCATTCAGTCAATGAACGGTTTTCAGATCGGAATGAAACGACTGAAGGTTCAACTAAAACGATCCAAAAATGACAGCAAGCCATATTGAGTGCTTTTACTCTAAAATGGACTTGGTTTGAAAATGTGTCCCCGGTAAGTTGTGTGTGACGCTGGAAAAGTACAAACGCCTGCCCCTTACCCCTTAACCCCTTTTCCTACTGTTCCTTCACTCCTTTTTTTTTTTTCCCCCCCCTACATATCTTCTTTCTTAAAAAAAGAAAAGAAAAAACATCACAAAGAAAAGGAAAAGCAACATGCAAAATTGAGGTTGTTTGGTTAAGATATTTTTTAAATTGTTAGGCTTCATGGAAATTAATTTCTTTTAAAAGATTTTGGTGCCATATGAATCTTTCTTGCTGTGTTCAAATCGTTCATCAGAAGGATGTTGCACAATGAAATGCGGTCGCTGACAACTCTCGGTTCACTGTCATTCTCTCATCCCGATCATGTTCCTGCAGATTTTACCTGTTGTGTTTACACTATTGACTCGAATCATGTGTGTATATGTATGTGTATATATATATACACACACATACATATATATACTCCTGATAGTCAAACCGATGCCTCCTTGTAAAAGCTGCCTTTTAAATAGAATCTGGAGGTCTGCTGCATACATGCAAACGATAATCGTTTTGGGGTTTTTTTTCACCACGATCTGAAGCAGGTCGCTCATCAGACTCTTGTTTCCATAGATGCCTTTTTAATGTTTTTTTTTTTTTTTTTTTTTTCTGGTCTTTTTTATTATAGTAACTTATTTATTTATTTAAAATACTGCTAATTTATTTAAAACAGATTGTTGTGTACATTTTAGGGTTTTTTTTTTTTCCGTGTTTTATTTATAAAACATTTTCATTAAATTGTGGTGTTTTGTTGGGGTTGTTTTTTTTTTTTTTCTCACTTACCAAAAAAAAAAAATAATATTTGGTGAAGTAATTTGTTTTACCCTGTAGTTTATTAGGACAATGTTGCTCGGCACACGAGCTGGTCCTGTCGACAGAGATGAGTAGTACCAGGATGTAATGTTTACTCTCAGGATTGCTTCATTATTTATTTATTTATTTTGATCAGATAAAAACAAAAAATACCAAAATAAAGCAGATTAGCACCGAATGAGCGTCCTTTTAACATAACTTTACCACCGGATAGGAAGCTATTCATATATGCTTTTCACATAGTCATTCCCTTCTGTCACCTCAAGGACACAAGCCACTTTAATTTAGTCCCCAAGGCATTTTAATTAATTACGATTCACCGCTGAAGTCACTTCGTGCCACGGAAATGACATTCAAAAGTATTATGTAAAAACTTTTGGAGAGATGACATTCAAGTTGCCTGATTTTCTTCTTCTTCTTCTTTTTGTGATGTGAGGGTGATTTTATTTAAAAAGAATTCACCTCAGTCCAAGTGGTTGTTGTATGCTTTAAGCAATAATTGCATCCTGAGTGTGACGTCTGTCTAAATTTACAGATAAAAATACACTTGCTATAGTCGGTTATTTATTTTGTCCTTCCACTTCAACATATTCTTGTGAAATTTCCAAATAAGTACTTGTCTCCTTTTTTTTTTTTTTTTGTTTGGTTTTTTTAATAATCTTTCCTTCTTACTTAGTTTGGCATGTCCAAGTTCCTCTGTACACTTAAATTGTAATCATGAATAATTAGTAAACCTTTATATTAAGGTTAATATTTAATCATTTCATTAAGGCCTACAGGGTCTTGGTGGGGTTTTTTTTTATGGATGTGGAAGAGAAACCATTGACCAGATGATGTGTATATGACTTAACTCTTATGCCTTTTTCTATTTTTATAGAGGTTTTATAATATTGCCTAAAAAAATATTTCTCTGAATTAAAAAAAAAGTTTAATAATCAGTCAGAAGAAATTCAGCAGTATTTTGTAGAATCCTGATGTGAAGTTTTTGTGAATACATTCACAAATTGTTCAAGCGACAGGCATGTGGCCCTTTTTTCTTTTTAGCTGTAAGTGTATTGTCTTTTGTCCAACACTCAAAAATTGTACCAAGAGTTCATGCGTAGATGTCGAGCTGCTGAAGCTTCTATGATGCTCTTCCAGGGTTCAGTAGAAAGTTGTTGGAAGAGGAAACACAATTGTCCTGCCAGTTTGATGAATGATTTTTGCATCACACAAGCATGTGGCCAAAGGTTTGTGGACACCTCAGCCTACCCTTTGAACATCCTTTTTTACATTTAGTCCCCATTTCCTCTAATAATAAGCTTCACTCTTCTGGGAAGATGTTCCACTAGATTTTTTTTTGTACTCATTCAAACACAAGGTACTGATGTAGATGAGGTGAGGAGTCCTGGGGTGCAGGCAGCGTTCACATCCACCCCAAACGTGTTCAATATGGTTTTACATCTCTATAGCAGATGGGCTGGATTCCACTCCAGCCCATGTAAATCATATCTTCTTCATGGAGCTGGCTTTTTGTGCGCAGGGGCATCGTCATGCTGGAGAACAGGTTTAGGTCTCCTAGTTCAAGTGAAGGGAAAAGATGGTCCTGTGTGCTTCCAACTTTGTGCTAAAGGTTGGGAGAAGGAGCACATATGCTGGAAAAGTAGGGTGTCTCAATACTTTTGGCCATGCTGTGAGCGCTAAAAGCAGCATACAAATAAACGAAAATATAATACGAAACGTCCTACAGCCGGCGTTGTATAATCAGTCAAAAAGCGAGAGAATTGCTTGTTTTGTTTTTTTTTTTACTTTGAGAAGCGAGTATTAATCCACGACTAAAGATAAACCCAGCTGCGTCTTGGTACGAAAGCTCGCCGTCCCGAGTGTCACGTAAAACATTAATGAACTACGATAGCTTTAATCTGAACCCTGGAACTCTTACCGTGTTTGAATTCTGGTCCTGTAAATGCTCAATCTATGGTCTCTGTGCCTCTGTAAGGGAAAATAGTAATAACAAAACATGTAATAGTATAAACTGGTTCAGGCCTGAGTGTGTGTTTTAGAGCTGTCATGTACATTTCTGAATCCAAAGATTATTTTACATGGGGACTCTTGCTCTCAGACCTTATGACTACTATCTACATGTTCGGGGGTATTTATAATTACTTATTTATTTAATAATGTATTTATTTGGGTCCTAGTACAAGAAGTCATTGTGTAAGAAGCGCTGGGGTTCGAAAGCAGCTGCATGCTTACAGGACGCTCACTTAGTTTCACTGATGTGCCAAACAGTCCTATATATAAAATACAAGCTGCTGTATGGGATACGTTTGTCTTAAATTTTTTGTGCGACTTGAATATACGTGTAGGTTACTGTCACTGTTTGCCGTTAGTTTTTTTTTTATAAATATATACAGACTGTAAACGTTCTTATTTCTATTATTATTTTTGCCCGTTATAGGACCTGTATGCACAACTAGTAAGCTGCCTTCACGTTGTCTGTTGTTCGCGTTTACTTATACGACCCAAGCACAAACTGAACTGTACATTTTAAAAAGGTCTAGGGAAATAGAAAAGCACAAAGATTTTTTTTTTTGCATAGAAACGACGGCTATTTGAGAGAGGAAAAAAAATGTGAAGTCAATCAGCTTTACCGTTGAATGTCGCTGATGCCGATTGCTTTATTTGATTTTATTTTCAAAGTCTATTGGAAACCCTAGCTACCTACATTAAAATACACCATGTTGAAGCTTTGTTGTTGTAGCTGTTGGTACACACGCTTTTTTGTCGTCTCTTGGTGGTGTTGGATGTAAAAAAAATTTCCCCTTAACTCCTTTTTGGCATGTTGCTTGTCTCTCCTCCTCCTCCTCCTCCTTTTTTCTTTCTCTTATCCCCCTGTGTTGCATTCAATGTTCTATCCAAAGTAAGTAATGTATACCTTTTGTACTTGTGACCCCTCCCCTTTCAACCAAACCCCACCCCCCATGAACCTTCTCCATGCAGAGATAATCATTTTGACATGATTTTCTGTTTCTTCTCCTCTCCTTTTTTCTGTTGTGGCTTTAACCTAGTTTTGTTGTTCGTTATATTTTTTTTTGTTTGTTTTTTTCGTTCTAGATATCTTCGTGCCCGTTTGTTCATCGTTTCCCCCTAGCATGTCGATGTGACGTCAAAAGTTCATCGTCCAGTCCGTTGTCCTCTTCGCTTCTCTGACGCTTGAAATTTTTCCACCCTTGACCTTTTTTTTTGTGTGTTAACTTCAGTGTGGTTACTTATTTTGTTTGTGTTTTGTGTGGTGTTCATTTCTGTTTGTGCTGCCAATAGGGGGCGCTAGAAAGACTGCTGTTACTTATTAACTAAAATAAAAAAAAAATGTAAAGTTTCTTGTTCAGAACAGAGTCTATTTTTGTAGAACTTGCGAACATAACCACTAGCAAACGTTTTTAATTTTCAGTGTTTCGTTACCCAGTTCGATCGTTTTTTTGTTTCGTGAAATGAATTTTATTTTTGCATTGTTTTAGAGCAGTCTTTCTAGTGCACTCGTTTTTACTCTTTTTGTTTCCTCTAAAAGCAGCCAATCCATTTATAGAATCACTTTGTGTGTGTGTGTGTGTGTTGGGTGTGTTTTCCTCTTTTTCTCACTTGTACACTCTTTTCTTTTTTTTTTTTTTTTTTTTTTTTTTTTTAAATTCACATTTTGCTGAAACTGAGGATAACCTTGTTATTGTGCTAGGGTTTAGTTGGCATGATATATATTTTTTCCGTTTTGTTTTTGATGGCATAATTTTTTGGGAGTTCTTTAACAGTGTGACGTTATGATAGACACTTGAATTGCTTTTTCTTCTTTTCGTTTTTCCCCTGTTTAGCGTGTCAGGATATCATAGGCACATGCTTTTTTTTTTTATTGTGTGAAAATCAGGATTAGTCTGAAATAAATTAAAAATAAGCATAAAATGAGCGAAATTAAGTTGTCAGTTAGTATATGAGTGTGCGTTTCTTTTATTTTTTTGTAACTGCACTGACATCCTCAGCAAAATGTGATTTAGTTGTGTTGAAACAAAAAAGAAAATAATTATACATATATATCTATAAAAAAAGAATAAAATGGTGCCAAAAGTTTTGCATGTTGCTGTTGGTCACATTTTATGTATTTTTCATGTCTCCTGGTCCCACTTTTAAATAATTAATTTTAAATTTAGTTATAACCACGTGTTAAAAGTGGATTTTATTATTTTTTTAAAGGTATTTGTAATGAAGATTTCTTGTATTAAGCACGGGCCAGAAATCCTTCTTTTTTGAAAAGTTTGTGGCATGTTGAACGGTCCTGAGTTTTCTGATCAATCTGTTTAAGTTTTGGGTTTGTTGTCCTCAGTCGTAGCCACAGCGCCGTCTTGTAGTCCGTCTGTCTTTAACTTTTTTCCCCCTGGTAATAAGGCTTCCCTCTTAAAATAAAATTTCCACGCTTTAAATTGCCCTTTTTTTTTTTTTTAAAGGATTTGGCAACCTGGTTTTATTTCAACAGTTGATTGCTAGCGCACAAAAAAAAAAAAACTTTTTTTGGCAAATTGGGTTTAACGCTGCAATTTTTTGGCATTTTATATCTAGATTTTAAAGCTGCTGTTTGTTTCAGTGTACTCTGAAAAATGACCTGTGGGATGTTTGTCATTATATTGATACAGAGTGATTGTATTTAATAGTAAGAAAATTGTACAGTTTTTGCCTTTTTCTACTTCCACGTTGTTTCGCAATGTGAATGAGATCCGTGGAGAAGTGTAGAACTCACCACCACCATTGCTACGACCAAACATGCGTCTAAACTCGATTCAGTGATGAAGCAGCCTTCAGTCGAATTTTTTTTTTTTTTTTTTTATGGTTTTCACTGGAATTGTAGACTGAGGAGACGAATAGATGTCTTTAGTGGAGTGTTATTTCTAAATGTTTTTTTTTTGTTTTTTTTTGAGGTTTTATTTAAATTGTGATGGAAGTTCAACATTGATTTTCTTTTTTCCATGCTACTGTCTGCGCAGAGGTATAGCGACGTGCGTACACCACCACAGTAATTTTTGTAGTTTCCTTTGGTCGGGTTGTTTTTTGTCTGATTAAAACTGAAAAGATTCACATCCTGCTTTTATGTTTTGTTTTGTTTTGACTCTCGTACAACTTTCAAGTGTGAAATTGTTTTCCTGTCGCTGACACATCCGACCTGAATGACCCGGGCCTGCAGCACCAGATCCTGGGATATAAAAACAACATCGTGACACCTTGATTATGTATTGAACAATTACATGTAACTTCTATTTCCTAAATACAAGCAAAAGAGGTAGAGAGAAACGATCAACATGATCTTTTTATAAAAACAATGAGGTGCAACAATGGAAATGTTATTGTAACATCACAAATTTGTAGTGTTCTGCATGTATATGTATAAATAATATTCCAGGTGTGAGGTATTAAAGGATGTTGGTGCACAATCTGGAGGTGAAGAAGGTCCCCAGGTGAAGCAGAGAGCATTAAAATGCCATGTAGCCGTGGATCATCACCTTATACTATGATCATTTCCCAGCATTGAGCGAAATTGACCCAATAGATCAAAATAACTTGTTGCTCCATGAAGGTCAGTGAGGTCATTAGGAAATGTGTTCAATTGCTCTGGATGGAACAGGAACTGTGGTTGTACCATTGTTACCAGTGTTTGTAAGCAGCACATTCGTTTAAATTTAAATACCAAACACAAACTACCTCCGTGTTCAACTCTCTGAACTCCTTCCAGCCAATCACAATCCACTAGTCACACATGAACTTCCAGCCAATCACAATCCACTATTCACACATGAACTTCCAGCCAGTCACAATCCACTATTCACACATGAACTTCCAGCCAATCACAATTCACTATTCACACATGAACTTCCAGCCAGTCACAATCCACTATTCACGTATGAACTTTCAACCAATCACAATCCACTATTCACGCATGAACTTCCAGCCAATCACAATCCACTATTCACACACGAACTTCCAGCCAATCCACTATTCACGTATGAACTTTCAACCAATCACAATCCACTATTCATGCATGAACTTCCAGCCAATCACAATCCACTATTCACACTGACCAGGAGATGGAAATGAGACAGGAATCCTACCACACACTAGTAAGTGTTTATAATCTCCAATTTACTTTCCATCAAGTCGACAATATTGCTGATATTTTGGCGTGATTGATTTGAACCCTACAGGCACAGGGACTACGTTTTCATCACATCCATGTTTCTAATAACACATTTTTTCCCCTTACAATATTTATATAGAATAGTAGAAGCACAGAAGTTCATCTGTTCTTCAGAGCTTGCTGTCCTGCTTGGACTCTGAGGTGGTAAGAGGAGCTAGATGTTTGTATTTAGGTGTGATGTTAATATAAACAGAGCTTTCATAAGGATCACGCATCACGATGCGATGAAGATCCCGACTGTCCTTCTGGACCTCCTCAAGACTCTTCTCTGTAGACACGCTCCTGTCGGGTTCCTCCGGGTACAAACTGTCTCCTGTAGGACACACAAGGCAAAGCAAGATGTTTGAGCGGTGTTAATCTGGAATCTATCAATAAGCACAAATCTCCCAAAACATCTATTGGAACATCTAAGCAGAAGAGTGGAGGTTATTCTAACAACACACAGGGACTAAATGTGGAGTGAGATGTACAATCAGTCTCATGCTCAGGTGTCCCAATACTTTTGTTCTTTAGTGTAGCTCTCACAGTGACTCAAAACATCTGATCTGTTATTAGAGAAAACGTCTGATCCAAACCTGGTAAGAGAGATATGTGGCAGTCTGAAGTCCTTATGATGACAGGTAGACATCTCTCGCAGCCTTCCGTCGATCTCCGTCTGGCGAAGTCGTGAAGGTCGCTTAGTGAAGAAAAGTTCAACATTCGTCCGATATCGTAGAACTGAGGTGGCGCAATCCAGAGGTCTCGTTCTCTGTAGCTGTGAAGTATTTCAGGTGGTGTAGACCACTGGAGGAAACAGAGATAAAGAGTGTACAGGGTCAAAAAGGTTTGAGCTCAAGCTGGGTGTCCCAGTCCACATTTATTCCTGTTATAATAATCTCCAGTCTTTTGGGAAGATGTTCCACTAGATTTTGTGGAGATTTGTAGCTCATTCAGCCACAAGGACATTAATAAATTTGGGGGTGGGGGGTGAGGAGGACAAACTTTGCATCAGTGAGACCAGGAACATATGAGGTCATGTTACCCATCACTTAATCAGGAATACCTGCAACTTCACGCATTTAGCCAATCATTATTCGCAGATTAAACACACAAATGTGCACGTGATAAATTACTCAAATCTTATAGAAATAATGTGAATTCTTCAGAATTAAATTCTATTCTCATTCAAGAATTGGCACTAATGTAATTCTTCATAATCTGTGAATACAGTATGAGAAGGAGGTTTGTGTAGAAGGTAGAGGCATAACGATACACGTATTCCTACAGATTTTTTTCGGTACAGGGTTTTCGGTTCGGTGCACGTCTGCACGTGCAAAACAGTTCAAATCTGAGTTCCCTCAGGAAAGTATTAAGTGGCGGACCGCAAGTTTATTTAGTCTCCGCCTTGCACTTTGAGCTCAGTGTCACTTTTTATTATTATTATTATTATTATTAAACATGAAAACATAAACAACAGTACCAGGAGTATGAAATACAAATACAATACTGGAAATACGGTTTGTAGTGTGTTGTAACAATTTTGTTACGTGAAACTGTGGCCCCTCCCTTTTTTCACGACAGTCTAGCGGATTCTTCTGCATTTGCTTTGAAGAATTTCTCTTAAAAGGAGAAAATCCTG